>NW_026252447.1:0-89965 GCF_025094135.1 Mucor mucedo | reverse complement strand
TTACTTCCACGTTACACAACCCAAAAAATTAAGTCTATTCTATTTAATTCTATTTTGCATTTTGGAAGTCATCCAATAAATGAAATATACGAGTATTTATATAAAAGACTATCTGCTGTGTTCATATCTCTAGTGCTATCTTGAAGTTACCATTGATTAACCAAAAATGTATATGATTATTACATAGTCACTAATTTAGTCTTTTTCTAATAAATGTTAAGTGTTCTTAACTCTCTTTACTTTAAACTAAATTTTAAGTATTTCTCAGACGTACTAAATTAGACTTGTGATGTAATATCCTTATAGTTCTTACTATGACATTTATTGTTAAGCTTATATCACAAATGGTATCAACATGCATAAACCTTTGTTAGCTCTAATATGGCTATAGCGTTGCTAGGTCACCACAGCATAGTTAAAGTCTTAAATCTGAGGATTTTACCTTCTTACAACTCATTTTGTGCATAATCACATATCATCAGTCGGGTTGTAATTTTATAGCTATTGTCCTGATTGAAACATTTTTATATACTTAGTTACGGCTATAGTTAAACTTAAGCAAAGCTTCTGGATCAAAACCCAGTGGTTTTTATCACCCCCAGCTAATGTTATCCCAGTCAATTTTCTTTTTCACTGCCGCTTTTGAAGTAAGCTTTTTTTTTGGGAACATGAACATATTTTTTGTACGCAGTGTACGATTTTTTTTTTTTTTTTTTTTTTTTTTTTTTTTTTTTTTTTTTTTACATTTGAACTGATAATTTCTGAAAATAGTGTAAATACACTACTTTTTGATTATTGTTTATTATTCCAGAATCCAATAACACTTGATACGTTATTATTATTGCTGTTAGTAATGACCGAAGGCTTCTTTGCACCGTTCGTCACAGAAGGACTATAAACTGATATAGGGCTTAACGGTGTCCATTCGCTATCAGATTGAATTGAGCTAGGAAATTTCAAACTACTACCCCCTGCCACTAAAAAGATACATTGTCACTACCCGTGTTTTCGAAATACAATAAGTGATACTTACTTATAAAATCTTCTTCTTCTAAAAATGGATTCATGCCAGTGGATCGACTTTTATCAGCTTTTGGGAGTTCTAATCAAGGGGATTTAGCAGTTATTTTTAAATTTTGTCATTATGCATTTTTATTACCTGTGCCATCTTCCCACCATTTATTTGAATCAGTGCTCGGAGAAGGAACTACAGAAAAGGAAAGGTGATGGTGTTAATGGTTAGTAATATGATTTTCTTAAGAAAATACAACTCACATCCACTTGAATCAATCGAAATGTCCACAAGTGTATCTGCATATGAATCGGATAACTTCATTGAGGAACTACTAGTAGCAATTGGTTCACTGACCGTCATAGCTGATTTGGTGGAAATCGGTGCTGTAAGCTTGCGTTTCGGTAAGTCTGGTGGCGGTAATGCGCGAACTTCAATTGAACTTAGGCTTTGGTATAATTCTTTCTGCAACTTTACTTTAGCTTCCTTGTCCAAAGTGATAACATTTGCCTCAAACAATGCAAGGACCGGTCGATGATCCGACGTATATAATTCCGCGCGCGAATACTGAAGCTGCTTTAAATGTTTGCCTTTAAATAAAATACGATCTGTCCAACCAGGAATTCTCTGCTTTTCACTATTGACAGACACGCATATTTTCAGCTTGGATTCGTGTTTTGTGTACATGCATTTAAATTACCTTGAATCATACACGTCTGTTCCATTATCATATTTGTATGTTGGCAAAAATGTGATTATACCTTCTTTGTATCCTTCGAATACTCTGTGTTGACGCATTTCTCTTGTGAGCTATTGTATATTTTAATTGCATGATAAAACGCAAGATTGTTTCCATTTACCTGATCGTTCTTCAATAATGCATCGATATTACCATCCTTTGCATACAGTCGTGCCTACAGTATTTTTAGGTATAACTTCTCTCGTGCATCCAACCATTAAACGTACCTCTTCGTTGGGTAAGGATACTCGATAATTTAAATCACTGACCCAGATAACATTACTACATCAAATAATGTTAAAAGATGCGACAAGAAAAAAAGTCCATGGTACACTTACTCATGGCCACCAATTGTCTTTCCTCGCAAAAAACGAAGTCCCTCGTCGATGGTGTGAAAGTCTGCATTCCGATCATCAACATTTGAGTGCCCTACATGCAGAAAATAAGCAACAGAATTTTTTGATAAAAGTACATTCCCAATTTAGCTACCTGAGGCAAGATGAGCTGCAACAAAACAGAAACTTGTATCACCGTAATCCATTCGGATGGCTACTGCACCTTTGTTACCAGCAATACCCATGATTCCAGTCTATTTTTTTTCTTGTAAGTTGGGCTGTTATCTATTATGTTCCTTGTCTATATACAATTTACCTTTTTGATGGCAGTTTCGACATTCCTAATTTCTTCTACAATATTGGATTTAGCAAAAATGATAAGAGCTGCGCCTACTAGCTGGTTTGATCTTAATAAGGTATATTTGAATTTCCCTTCTGGTCTACTATTCAATGTGGACTCGATTTGTTGCTCCCAGATTTTTCTCTTGTCCGCATCTGTCGCCATCACCTGCTGTGGCGACAATTCAACTATTTCTTGGAACCCTACAACGTAAATATCGGGCTCTTCTTTATTACCCACTATACAAATAGAGTCAGAATCAAATTTGGTCACTTGTTGGGTGTTTCCTTACATTTAAAATGTTGAAGCAACCAAGGATCCAAAAGCTCGCCTTTAAAGCCTTTACCGTTCAAATTATAGGTCCCGCTAAATATAGTAATTTTCCGGTTGGTAGAGTATTCTTTCATACGCGTCGATAGTTGGCGGGTGACTGTATCGCTGATAGGATCATAAATTGTAATGGCTGCTTGATTTTCTAGCTTGCCTAATAGCTGATCAATGACTTCCTGCCGTGCTTTGTCTTGAAAATTGTTGATATAAAATCGATTGACAGATCGTGTAGCATCACTTAACACATTCATAAAGGTGACCTTGCCTGTTCGTGTAAAGGCGGATTTTAATGCACCTGTACCTGCATATATTTTTGAAAGTCCATCACCATTTTCTGCCCAAAGATGGGAATGTCGAGCCACAAAATGCTCCAGATTAATATTCGAGCGACTGTCTCTAAATCTATCTTGTAAATAATCGAGTAAGGCTCTTCTAGAAATTTCGTTTTGGACAAGATTGGTACGATCCAAACAATCCATACAATTGGTACGAAATACTCCTTTTTGTTTGCAGATGATTTGATTGTCATCGCTGTCCATGAGGAAAAATCCATAATCATCCATGACCCTTCGAATGTTCTTCATCAGAACTGCTACATTATCGTAATTTCCTCCTCTACACTCGGCGTGCAAATCAAAATTAACCATGCGCACGGTATCCTTGTTATAATCTAACTGGTTTACGGCCGTGTTGAATGCATTACTGAGTACAGATTCTCCTGCTGTAGCCTCCTTTTGGGATAACAAGTTGATGTTGCATACACAATTATAGCGATCTACTAACTCGTCAAAATGTCTTTTGACGGCTGGTTGTGTGGCTGCCTGTCCACGAGAGATCTGGATTTTATGTTGAACAAGTTGCATTCCTTGTTGCTCCCAAAATACTAGTGATATGATTAGTAAAACTGCAGTATATAATATATATAGATATGCATATATGTTGCTCACCTGGAACACTTCCTCTAATTTGAGTATATGAATAACATATCCTATCGGAATAGAGTATGGTTTCAGTTTCGACAAAATTGGCGACATGTCCATTATCATCTATTCCTCTTGTATTAAAACGAGTACCGGCACGTTGACAGCTAAGTTTAGAAATGACAGAGAGTTCGTACTTTTCGTTGTCTATATCGACAACTTCAACACCCACGTATCCGCGTATGGAAAACACTAAAAATCCGCCACGGTCAAGATCCATTTGTTTCTTTCTTTCTAATTTAGATCTAAAATCCAGCAACCCGGATATCAAAAATTGGTTCCATAAAAAATGCTGATCAAAAGAATGAACACCTAATGAGGCTACCGACGTACTAAAGACATAATGACGTCAGTGAATTAAGAGAGATATTTGTTTTTTTTACGTCTGTTTATGACATACCGAGCTTGCACTGTTTTTGTTAAATCAAAATCAGGTGTAAAATAAAAGTTGCCAATAGAAAATAATTTCTGTAATTGAGCGCACGGATGTTGTATGACAGTGCCAGTTTGGTCTCCCCAATTGTCGTCATTTTCAAAATCTTTACCGGGAAAATCCACAAGGTCGTCATATCTGGCAGAGGAGAGTGAATAAAATGAGACTGACTGAATTTTGTACACTTCTTCTCCAGCTCGTATTCTTCCGACTGAAACACAGTCTGTTACAATTGCAACAAAGCACTCTAAACGTTATTGGTTTCATGAGTCTAATCTATTGCCAGCACTTTTGTAAAATACTTTACCAGATTGAATGGTTATCAAACCCAAGCACCCAAAAACTGGACGCGAGTTCAATATACGCCATTTGGAATCTTCGAATTCTGAAGGTGCAAAAAGTTTAGCCATAGCTCTGTTATTAGAGCCAGCATATTCTTCAAAAACAAGTACACCGGAGGGTGCTTCTTCTAGTACCGTTGGGCGTAAAGCCAGTGCTCTAGGTGACTCTCTCAGCAATAAATGAGTTTGCATGGATACAAATGTATTAATGGAGAGAAAAAGGAAATAATTGTATTCTTGCTGATAGACTTAGTTTTTAAAAGTCCCTTTGGAAACCCTTTTCTTGTTTAAAACTCAAACTTTATGATTCTTATTTTTTTTCTTTTCAAGTACACTTTCCCTTCTTTTGTTTTTTATAATGTTAAAGATTGCACCATCTATACATTTCACTTATTTTATTAACGGGTTAAAACAGGCATTTAATTGGCCTCGTGTCATACACCTCATCACGACGTAACTATTTTTGCTGGCGTGTTATACTCTTTCCAAAGTATTCATTACCCATTTAGATCAAAAACAGTTCAATACACGCTCTTAAAAAGTATAGCATTAAACGGTGTAGCCTATTTGGGTATCCTTGTCTTGTTAGAGACTTTTTATAACACACCAGATCACCATTTATTCGGCTATTCATACACAGTAGGTGCTCTAATATGCACAACGTGTTGAGCAATGCATGTTAAATCCCTCCCCCTCCCCCTTTCTTTTTTCTTTTTAGGATTTGACAGGCTATCCACTATATTTGATATGTCTCGTATTCAATTCCAAGTTTTATGCCCAAATTGCACAAGGTCAACATCAACAACGCACTTCCGATAATTTGGATATTGTCACAACAGTCAATACCATTATATTGTATGGCAATTTCGCGTTATTTATCAGTCTATTAAAAAGTATACCTTATATTGGCGCTGTAGTTTCTTTTTCCATCTACTGCATTATCATGACATATTATTGCTTTGAGTAAGTGAAGATTCCAAAAAAAAAAAAAATTGTATATATCAACAAGGTTTTTTTTAACACAACTTAGGTACCGATGGGTTAACCAAGATTGGACAATTGAGCAAAGAATGGTTTATGCAGAACAGCATTGGGCTTATTATTTAGGGTTCGGTTTACCGGCTACAGTTATTACATTCTTTTTATCCACCTTGAGAGCAGGCGGTGTATACGCATTAGTATATCCAAGTGTAGGTCGACAATAACTCTTTTCAAAATAACTAGAATCTTAAAACTTGACTTTTAATTGCAGTTTATTATGATGGCTTCAGTAGCTGCGCCTGAACCCACCGCCGAAGTTCCATACTCCTCTCTTGAATTTGCTTTGCCGTTCCAAATTCCTGTGTTTTTAGGCGTTCGATTTATGAATAAGTGTATTATTCAAGTGATACGTACCGTGGGTGGATCTAGGGGAGAAACGCTTGTCGTAGACAAGCACAAGGACAATCTAGGCAAACTTGTGTAATAAAAAAAGAATTTGGACTGCTCTTTCGGGAATAACAGTCCTATTCCGTACCAAAGCAGTTTTTTTTTGGGTAATAAAATTTTCTTTTTTTCTTTCTGATATTAATACAATGCCTCGTGAAGAAAGAAAAGGACGTGCCAATAAGAAGAGAGGAAAGAAGGGAGGAAAGAAGGAGGAAGATACCCCAGCAGCCATTTCTATCACTCCTGGAGAAGAATCTGCTGTACAAAAGACTTCAACTCCCGTTACACATGACGGTCCAGCAGGAATCGTATTCAACGATCAACATTTCCAAGCTGCTCATTTCGGTGAAGTAGACGAAGAAATTCTTGGTTACTTCAAAAACGTGGAACAAACTTTAGACGATCCTCATTTTGAATCTGGCGAAGGTATAAAAACGAGGCTGTTCAGACTTTAATTGACATAAACTAACTTTTTTTCCTGTTGTAGATCAAAGACTTTTTGTTGAGAATGTATATACTGAAGTTGACGGTAATGAATTCCGTCTCTCCACCAATTACTCTTGTTCTTTAATTCTGGAAAAATTGCTGAAAGTGTCTGATAGCTTTCAACTTCGTGTGTTTATGGATAAACTGAGTGGAAAATCCGTCGAATTATTTGCTCATCGTTTCGCTTCTCACGTCTGTCAAACTTTATTGACTTTGGCTGCTGATGTTGTTGAACGTGAACAATTAGAAGGTGTTTCTGACCCTTCTCCTACAAAGGATGGTGAAGGAGAGCTTTTATCAATGGAAAAATTGATTCTCGGTGTCTGCGAAGATATCAAGCCTCATGTCGGTGGTCTTATCTCTCAACAATTTGCTTCTCATGACATTCGTATTTTACTCTACGTATTGGCTGGTAAGAGAATTGATGAATCTAACGATGTGAAGGGTACTTTAAGAAGTAAGAAGTCTACTGCTTATAAAAAGGAAAACAACGATACTTTCACAAGATCAAATGTTCGTTTATCCGCTACCAGAAAGGTGCCTGATTCCTTCAAGGCTATGTTTAGAACCCTTACTACCGAATTAGCTATCAATATGTCCGAAACTGAAGTCCGTACATTATCTGTTCACAAGGTTGCTAACCCAGTTCTTCAGGTAATAATTTAATTGACGATGTCATGATTTAATGTACTATAACTCATGAATTTTCTTACAATAGCTTTTATTGGAAATGCAAGAGGATGATAAAGAGGGACAAAAGGCAAAGAATATTCTCATCGATCGTATTTTATGGGGTATAGTCACTGATATTGACTCCAAGGAAGAAAATAAGGATAGAGATGCTTGGTTTGAAACTATGATTCGTGATCCTGTCGGTTCTCATCTTTTGGAAGTCATTGTTAAATGTGCTCCTGATGCTATTTTCAGAAAGATCTTCAAGACCTACTTGAAGGGAAAGCTTGAAAAGTTCAGTATGCATCCTATTTCCAACTTTGTTATTCAGCATTTAATCACCAACGTCAGAAAGACAAAACAATTAGACCAAATGATGAGTGAATTGGGTAAATCTTTTGAAAAATTGCTCAAGTTTGGTAAATATGGTGTCATCAGAAGTTTGGTCGATGCTTCGATTAAGTTAGAGACTTCTCAAAAGGAAGTTGTTGATGCTATCGCTGCTGCCTTACATATGCCTGAAGGTGCCGATCGCAAAGAGTTCGTCAACTGTTGTATGCGTATGTGGACAATTGAGCAATGGAATGAGGCTACGCAAGATGAAAAGATGGACCTTTACAAGTTCCATTTACAAGGTTCTTTGATCGTTCAAGGTATCATGAAGATGCAACCTGAAGTGAATGCTGTGGTTGTGAACAGTTTCTTATCTCAAAAGCCTGAAGTTGTGCATCGATGGTGTTTCTCTCCTGCTGGTTCCAGAGCTTTCGAATCCATTATTGCCTCCCCCAATGTTAACGCCAAGATGAAGAAGAAGATTATGCGTGATTTGTCAGGCAAATACACTACGCTTGCCAAAGATAAATTTGGTAGTCATATTCTCGATAAATGTTGGGCTGCTGCTGATATCGATACCAAGGAAAAGATTGCTGCTGAATTAGTCAAGCATGAACACGAGTTAGCCAGTCATTATATCGGTAAAAGTATTCTCTGGACTTGTAAGATTGATCAATACAAGAGAAGACATGACGAATGGATTGAAAGAGAGAAGGGCGCTGAGCGTAAGCGCGAAATGTTTAGAGAGATTCTTGATGATTCACCTTTAGAGAAGAAACCCAAGTTTGCATAAAGGAGAAGAAATTATATATAACGTGTGTACTATTGAATAAAATGATTTTTTTACTGTAAAAATTGGATATGATCAAGCATCATGTGTGGTATTTCATAACAGTGTAACACCTAATACGCATAAACTAGATGAAAAGACACAAATTGTTTATGATTTTCAACTGCCAACAGATGAATAGTATTCCATATGCTGGCAAACCCTTACCTCCACAGAAACAATGGCATCAATTGGTTGAAGGACGTGTTTCTTTATCAGTTTAAAAGTGTTATTATGAAGGAGTTTGTACTATAATGTAAATGGCTAAACAGGTTAGACGAGAGTAAATATATGGTACAAGGTAAAATAGAGATAAGTCTGTTCTTTTGATTGATGCATCTACTGTTCGATAATGGATGGCTTTGTCAAATTCAAAGAGCTCTTCATGCCAAGACATTGTAAAATGTTCAAGACATTACACAGTATTGAAGACATGCTTATGTGGGAGTCTACTGTGGAAAGTCTGTTGAACTGGACTGACAGTTGATGTAGTCAATAAAAAAACGTGTTTGTTCACAATCACAGTTTTCTGATTAGCACGAGCAGAGTTTAAAATCACATGCGGATTTTCAATCAAGGCAATCACATGGGGGAAGTACATAAGCACAGACAAAGTTGGGATTCGATTATTTATTAAAAGAGCATCATTTTTTTCACATGAAAATGAAGGAAAAGGGACTATAAAAGTAACTTTATTTTATCCACTCTCTTTTCTTTCTTTTTTTATCTACATTCTTCTACCTGAATAAAATATAATAAAATGCCTGCCTGGACCATTGCTGTATGTATATCATATTACTAAACTGGTATCATCATCATTTACTGATGCCCCTCATCTAGATCCCTGAAACCCCCTCTGCCACCTATGTTATTGTCAAGAACATCTCTGCCCAATCTTCAGAGAAGACTGGTAAATACATTTTATAAATTATACAAATATAAATTTGTCTAACGAGTTTTATAGTTAGAGAATTCTTTTTGTTCTGTGGTAAGATCACCGAGTTTGAATTGGTTGCGTAAGTTGTCAAGTATGAAACACATGGGCGGATCAATTACTAACTGTTTGTTGTTTCAAGTGATGACGATGAAGAACACCAAGTTGCCTTGATCCACTTTGAACGTGAGTCTGCTGCCAAGACCGCTACTCTTTTAAGCAATGGTGAGTACTAGCATTTTGTATTTATTTGTGTGTGTGTGTGTGCAAGCAGAAACTAACAGGTTGGATAGCCTTGATTGATGAATGCCATATCGTTGCTGCTCCTTATTTCGAAACTGCTACTGTAAATGAAGAGAAGGAAGTTGCTGAAAACGAAGCCAACACAACTACCCAGGAATCCAAGGCCAAGTCTAGAATTGTTGCGGAAATCTTGGCCAATGGTTACATCCTTCAAGATCAAGTCGTTGCTAAGGGTCTTGAATATGATTCTAAATACAGTTTCTCTACTCGTTTGACTGGTTACTTTACTACCCTTACTTCTAACGTCAAGTCTATTGATGAAAAGTATCGTATTTGGGACAAGGCTGTTGAAATTGACCACAAGTATAAGATCCAGGAAAAGGTCCAAAATGCCGCTGCTACTGCTCAAACTACCGCTACCGCCGCTCTTCAATCTCCTACCGGTCAAAAGGTTGAACGTATTGCCAGCCAAACTTTTGCTCAAATTGCCGCTGTTCACTTTGAAGCTAAAAAGATCCAAACTGAAAAGGCCGCACCTGTCGCTGTCGCCTAATTCTTTTCTTTATTTACATTTACCCCCCTTTTTTATACAACTCATCACTACCCATCTTCATATCTTCTTCAATAAATAAAAAAAAACGACTATTTTTAAACTAATTCTCCATGACAAATATATATCAGCGCTTGTCAAATTTGACCTTGACAACAAATGCCTAAAAAGTCAAATTACATAATGATCATTAGCCAATGAATTTTGTTCAAGTTTATTATAATAATTTTGTTTTTTTTTTTTTTTTCTGTTATGGACCAAATTTGACTGAAGATGCACAAGAAGTGGACAATGGTCTCTTCTGAGCGTATGAAAAGTGAACGTTTTCAAATGTCTTGTACTCATCCGCTTCTCTCCAGCAGGTTTGCAACCGTTCATGGTATTCAGAAGTAGAAATACCCCATGATTCAGATAATAAAGGACGAAGTGCTTGGTAATAGGCTTTCCAAGATTGCATAGTTAATTGTCCAAGCTATAAAATTAGGTCAGTCAAACCAGTAAAGCATTACATCCCAAATATGATACACTTACTTTTCCTGCCCATTGTCCTCCTGGACAAGAAACAAACATGGAAGATACTTGCATCAATTCACCCGTATTTAACAATCGTTCCTTTAATGTTCTGCCAATGTGTGGATCTTGATCGTTTTCCTTCATAAGATGGATTAATTGTTCATTGAACTCATGCGTACTAGGTCCGGGGCGGTGAATCTCGACATCGCCTTCTACCCATTCAATCCAACCATTGGGTTTTAAGATTCGGATTAACTCAGCTAATATATTGGACCATTTATCGGATTCAACACCTTGACCCATAAATCTATTCAATGTGTTTAGCCACAAATAATCACGTGCAAGATTTTTTTTTTTTTTTTTTTTTTTTTTTTTTTAGCTTTGTATATATATATATATATATATATATTTTACCTCATGAACACATAATCAAACGTGTTATCTTCAAAAGGTAATGGATTCAAGATATTGCATTGATAAAAAGCACAGTTTGTTGGCTTGATTTCTTTCGGATAGATAGGTGTAATGTCCACACCAATCACGGTTGATTTAGGGTACTCACCCGCAATTTCCATTGCCCAAGAACCAGGACCACAACC
Organism: Mucor mucedo; assembly: GCF_025094135.1. Classification (NCBI taxonomy): domain Eukaryota; kingdom Fungi; phylum Mucoromycota; class Mucoromycetes; order Mucorales; family Mucoraceae; genus Mucor; species Mucor mucedo. The sequence continues at coordinate 78,868 of NW_026252447.1, read as the reverse complement.
AACATCCAATACACGACCTCCTTTTCTTAGGACTTCGCTGACAGGTGCCAAATAGTTTCTATTTCGGTTTTTTTTTTTTTTTTTTTTTTTTTTAGACTTTCTTTTTGAATTTTTTACAGCAAAATAAAATGTTACCCTTGAATAGCAAATCGAATCATGAAATGCTGTAGATGCAGACGATCAATTTCTTCATCATCGCAAGGTAGCAAATAGTTTGAACCAGTGACTTGATGATATTTTCGTTTACCCTGCAACTTATACGAATTTACTTGCTGCTGTTGCGTTAACAACTTGAGTTGAGTATAATTTAAACTGTTTCTATTGCTGTTGGTTAACCGTCGAGAAGACATATCTAAACTCTGTCTAGAGAAGGATTCATTATCGTAAGGAAGCTGCTGACATGGTCTTTTGTCAATAGACTTGATGGAAGGAGGTGCTAATGGGTGAATGTAATGAGGTTGTTGCGAATTAAATGAGGAGGAGGACGAGTTCGTGTTGGTATTATTAGGTGAATTATTATTATTATTATTAGTACTTGTTAAATTAAGGGTATTATTAGGGATTGATGTTGTTGCTGCAGCTGCAGTTGATGGCGTTGATGTATCAATACAACTGTTATTCCGAGGTAAACTATTTTTGTTATGCCTGTTGAAAAATCGTGAAAATGCCTTCCTGTGGTTAATATTTAAGGAAGTAACGGCCGCTGGTGATGATTGCTTTCTTGGTTTGATACGGTTATGATCGTTGGCTATTGTTGGTAAAGGGTATTGACGTTTATAAGGCTCGTCTTTTTTGTTGGTGTGCCACTGGCGCATGTTGTCAAGACAAGGATCATCATTGATTGTTGCAGATGAACTACTTCGATCTAATCGCGAAGTCTGATTACCCATGAAAGAAATTAAATCACAAAAAAAAAAAGGAAAAAAAAAGAGAGAGGGAAAACGTAGTCCTTTCAAAGTTACATATGAAGTTAATTTAGTTATTTAAGCCAGACATCTATTGGTACAACATCAAAGTGACTTTATTTGGAACTTTCATTTCGATAATCTATTCCGCTTTACCAAACTGATAAATAAACTGCTGGGCAAATAATTATTTTAGAGTTTTGTTATGAGTAGCAGCTATTTGTAATGCGGATAAAGTAGACAAAAATCGAGTCAAATATTTTGAATAATCTAAAATAGGTAAACATCCCTTCAGCCCAATGTGACAATCCATAATATCTAGTGTGTCACTGATAAACCACGAATCATGAGTTTGTTACACCCTTAACTTGTATCCTGGTAATCCCAAACTCGCTGCTCCAAGATATTAGTGATAACGACCAGCGTGGCATGTCTCAATTAAGCCGTCTACACGAGTCAATTCGATGTCATGTATTACATTCCGTTCGTATAACGCTGATTCTAGTGATTATTAATAGAGTGGGGGGTGAGTTTATGTGAGGCTGAATTCCGTCTTAAGTAAACTATTATTTTTCCCACCATATAAAAAAATACAAGGTACACAAGACATCAAGTAATTTGAAACATAAAAACTTTATTTCCCACCACATTCCTATACATCCATATTTGATGTGCTACATATCGAAGCAAGTTCAGAAGAGAGCACAATCAATTCGGGCATTTAGCCAGGCACAACATTGGTACAACAACAACAGCCCTGCCAGTTAAGACACCGCGAGCTTATCATCAACTCCGCGTGCACAACCAAAAAAATTTTCATTTTCATTATTTGATAAATTCAGCTTTTAATCAGAAAGGTGTTTCCACCAGGGCGCTCTATAATCAACTGACGTGTTCATCCGAATACCCGTTTTCATCATCTGAAAAATATAAATGTTGCAGTGCCGTAGCATCTGCGAACAGATCATTTTCCTACTGATTGGTAAAGAAACAACACATTTGCAAACTTAATTTGCGCTTTTATACTTTTTTCGGAGGCTAAAAAATATTTTAAAAAAAATTATTACATAGTCACAGGACTGTCGAAATTTAACAAAGCCAAATTGGTTTATAAATTTTTGAGGGACTCTTATCCAATCATAGAAGTTGAAACTCATATCAAAACTGTAGATCATAAAGAAACAAGTTACTGAATTTACATATTTTGCACATCCATGTCCTTTATCGATGTTACGTTTACTTATGACGATAGCTTCTTATGAAGAATTGAGGTATGCATAGTGCAAACATATGATCGGATACTTTGGCTGCTCCAAGAGCCTATTATACTTTATCGCCTTTCAGTATATACAAAAATATCACTATTTACGCAGTAGGTACTGTCTAGACGTGTAATATACTTACTTATAAAGTCTCGTTTAATCTTTCTTTGATATTCTTGCACAAAGTTTTAATTAAACGAGCCTAAAAGGGTAAGCGAGTGACAATTGAATTCAGTTTTTCACTACGATTTTATCCGTAACTATTTATTATTAAAATCGTTGTTTGCTGTATATTCTAGTTTCCAAATCTCTAGAACAACCAAGAGTCTCAATCTTACAATGTGACTATGCGCGTCTTTACCTGTCTTTAAAGAAAAAATAGTTATTCCTGAGAGACTAGTTAGTGCACGACTTGTTAGGTATTTATTACCATTCTCACATTTTTATGTCCATTATCAGAAACAGTTTTAAAAAACCATCATTTTTACAGAGGCTAATTGTTGTAATTTCTTAAATGTCTTTTGAATACTTTTAGTGCACTCTATAGGTTTTATTGAGATAAATTGCTTCGTGTCGATAAATAATAACTGCGATAAATGGATGATGAAGCGTCATCTACTTCGATTGGTAAACTGAAAGACTAAATATGTATTTTCTTTTGAAATACGGTTTCTGATATGTGTCTGGCTTCTTAACTTTTGTTTAATTTGCTGACAATTTGTCACATACTAGGCCTTTAGAAAATACGGCAAGTCTTCACTTTGTTTTTGAATAGCAAAATATAAATCAAAGAGAGTTTAAGGCAAATATAAATTTGACATTGTAGAAGCAAGATAACGTTACTTTGACACAATGTTAGAAGCTTGTCGATATAGTTTTGACAAATGAAGGATCTGCTGGTGCTTTGTACTTAATCAACATCCTTTTCCCATGAAGATCAAACTTTGGATAATAGCCATTAGATTATCATAAAAAAAGGTTACCCTCTCAGTATCATCAAACGCTTTCTGTTAGAAGTCCGGATATTTACTGTTTGTGCTCGATCATACATGGGTTCACTTCTAGATAAGGACTTAAAATCAAAAAGTAAATGATTGTTTATTTTTAGAGTTTATTTGAATATATTTTTTCAGAATTGTATCTGGCAAGAGTGCTGAAAGGTAAGCATATAAATGTCTTTTATCGTCACATTTATGGTCCGCGTAAGTAAAAGCATAAATTCATAATAGTGGAAAGGGAAGTATATTCCCTTCTGTTTTCCATTTATACCAAAGTAAAACTAATGAATATTATTATTAGTATGTCAGAACAACATGCATGGGCAAAAAAAAACCTTATTTGAATTCTAGTCAAGAAGTGATGACTTTTTGTAAGGAAATGATAGTACCGGAAATATGTTTTCCCTGCCCCGGACAAATTTGATTTGACCGGACAGAATAAATGGTACGCCAAAGTATGGTGCGCGTATAATCACATAGTTTGAATGTCAAACCTCTGGCAATGTTATGTACCTTTCTTAGTGTAAGTGTGAATGGGTACCGAAGCCTGAAGTTCGAAATATATATAGGCACTAAAGTTTTAAGTTACTATGCTCAGCTTTAAAATGGGTGAGATATGTTATGAGAGCCCACGTTTGATACGACGATTGACTTTTAGACGTTATTTATAAATAACGTGGCAAACGCGCCTTTTTTTTTTTTTTTTTTTTTTTTTTTTTTTTGCATGAATTATGGAGTTGATAAAACACAGTTATAAGCCCAAGTGCTTGCATTTTACTCATAAGGTCGTATTTTTTTCAGGGCCGCAACGTTTAATATACCGTATTTACTATCCCCCCAAACATTTTGACAGCTTTGTACTCTATTTTTCTTTCTCTGACTACTGACTACAGGCCGTAAAATAAAAAAGGTTATATTCAATTTATTAAATAAAAAGGTTTCATTACAAAAACGGCCCGGGTTTTTCTATTAATTTTTTATGTCGGATAAAAACGAATGGCTCGAGATTTACTCTTGTTCGACAGAAAGGTTGACTTCAGGGTTGAAGAAGAGAGATTCCTTACCCCAGAAGAAAGATCTGGCACGGAAGTTAATGTAAGGATACAAGATCCATTCCTTAGGGTGGTGCTTTTGGTGTTCGTGATGTGCTTCATAAAGGTTATAAGCGTTGAAACTAGCAGCGGCAAGACTATATATATATATTAAAGAAGAATTAATAAAAAAAAAACGTTCAGGAAACGAGTCAATGTCATCAATTACCAAGGAATGGTAACAAAGATGGAGATCTTCTTCCAAGTACCAGCGGCCTCTGTACGTAAAAAAACAGGTTTAGTTGTGAGTGTGCATTGTTATTGTATGTTAAAATTACCAGCAGCGTGGTGCTTGATGGCATCACGTTGAGCAGTGAAACCACCATCAACGGCAGTGGATTGATAACGAACACCAGCACGCTTGATGGAGGCAACGACTTGAGAGTTGAGGATACGAGAGGCCATTTTGTTTAAAAAGTTAGTGTAAATATAAAGAAGCTTGTTATTTACCCCCCACAGAAAAATCCATAAGGCCACTTTTTTTTTTTTCCTTCCACCCCCGGCTTAGTCACGTGTTTGATTTTTCATGGGATTTGTCGGCCTGAAAAAAAAAGTGACGACATTAATAATACCATCGAATATTTTTTTTTTGGATAGCAAAACGTCTTTCTTTCTTGAACCTCCCGTTTCCCATATCAATGTTTTGATCTATGATAATGATTACCATGTTTACTAAAAACCAACCAACCAAAACTGGCATCTGTCAGACGGCCCTGGATGTGTATTTATTTGTACACAAACGATAAATATCTAAAATAGGACGCTTGCTTTGTTTTTGGATTCGTTCACCTTTAATGATAGACTAATGAAATTATTTAAGCTCCATTTTTTTTTTTCTTTTGGTTGCCACCGAGTAGTAATATTTCAGGGAAAAGAGACTTCTCTGGCTTTTTCTTTATATCCACTGTTTCATGTGCCCCCTTAGCATATGTACAGTAGACAGGACTTTCTCACATGTTAAATGTAGCGGGTCTCTTAGGGACAGCCAAATTTTCTTAGGGACAGCCAAATTTTCTTAGGGACAGCCATTTTTCTTAGGGACAGCCATTTTTCTTAGGGACAGCCATTTTTCTTAGGGACAGCCAGGGTGCGCGTAGTCGTAATGTTGGGATTATGATACTTTTATAGACATCAAGAGGTCAATACAACTTAACAGCTTGAAATATATACACATTTATTACAACGAACATAGTTTAAACCAGTATATGTATTTTAAAGCTAACTTTCAGCTTCTCGTTTGGACTTAACATTAATATTTCTGCGTAAGATTTAATTCAAACGAGCTCAAAGGCGAAAGAGTGATAATAGAATTGTCAAAATAAGTATAAATCGTTTGATGTATATTTATTTGTAATTTTTACATTGTTTTTGATTGTATATCCTTGTTCCCATGTCTACAGAACATCCAAACTATAGATCTTACGTTGCGACTACGTGCACTATGGCTGTCCCTAAGGAAAAATTGGCTGTCCCTAAGAAAAGCGTAAATGTAGTCTGAGTGCCCTTTTAATTTGTCCCCATATCAAAAGGCCTGATTTTAATGTCCTCTGACTTGAAAATAATTCAGCCAATTCAATGGTAAGCTCTTTTCAACCATCAACTAAATGTATAACGCAATCTCCTTTTTATTTTTGTCAAAATTACTTACGCATAATTTTTCCCGCTGCTTGAAAAATCAACACAGCGTAATCTGATGAGTCTACTAAAAACAGATCTTGTGCGCCAAAACAAGCTTCAACACAACCCAATCGTTTTCATTCTCCAGCATCCTATTTGATTATCTTGAACCGATTTGATAGCAAAGTGAAATTCTTAAATCTAGGAATTTCACCTTAGTCGAACGTAACTAAATTCCAAAAAATTGTATGTATGTTCCATTTTTATGACGTGGGAGTATGTAAAGATTGTACTTGTTTTTTTTATTGATGATCTGGCTAAAAAAAGTGTCTGTCCGTCAAACTTTATAACGAGTAAAAGATAATAATTTGACTCTATAACCTTGTAGAAACTTGAAGAAGATAGAACAAATATTGACGTCTTTGCATTCCAAATACTAAGAGTTCATACTACATGATTATCAGGCCATGTTTTTTTGGATGCTTTCTATTATCATAATGATAAAATTTTGTATTAAAATTTCGGCTTGCTTAAATGCTTCGACCATCAAATAAAGATATGTCGTAGCTAGAGTTGGACAAATATAAGTCAGAAGTATCAATGATAGAATATTCCAGATAAATGCATAACAATATTTTTAAAGCATCTGCAAGCAATTTATTAAAGAAAAAAAAAAAACTTAAATCAAATAGGATGTTTGACGAATTTTACTTCAGGCTGTTCGTTGTACTTCATTTCATCATCATTTGTGATCAACAAATTTGGCCGTATATTTACTCGGAGCGAATTATGAGAGTCAAATCTAAAGTGAATAATCTTTTTTATAATATCGTCTTATTACACAGCTACATAATTTCTAACGAATGACGGGAAGACAACTATCAGCGTGTAATTCATGTTTATAAACAACGAGCATAAAAAAGTATCTTTTTTTTTTTCAACCTGGGCTAATTAAAACCTTCTGTAGTACATAGAGGTCTTCAATCCCGGTAATCTATTTTAAGTCAAAAGTTTCATTTTTTTAATGACAATTAAAAAAAAATTGATGTATATAAAAAAAAAATGATTTGAGGAAACAAGAGAGGATATGTATTCAGTGAATATTTAAAAAGTGTGATGAATAGAAAGATAATTTATGCATTGATAGGATCGTAACTCCAGATTCTTGCACGATTGTCACCAGAACCAGTAGCAAAAAGAGGTCTACCAGATGGACTAATTGCAACAGAGATGACTATCCGAAAAAAAAAAGAGAAGAGTTAGAAGGTTGTTATTTGAATCATTTCTACGTTCTATGTAGATAACATACCCGAGTTTTTATGACCTTGTAACATGAACTGTGTTTGACCAGTACGAGGATCCCAAAATTGAACACCACGATCTTTTGAGCCAGAGACAACCCAACGACCATCGGGGGTACAACCAACTGAAAGAACAAAGTCTTTATGGCCAGTAAAGGTCATCTTACAAGGACCTTTACTTCTATCTCTATTCATACCCATCCCACGACCTTCGTCTGTGCCCAATTGCCATAACTTTAAGGTCTTGTCTAAACTACCACTCACCAACATTTTACCATCGGGCATAAATGCAACAGAGTAAACACTGTCCTTGTGATCTTCTAATCTTTCGAACAATACGCCCGATTGGGTATCCCAAATTCTTACCATTTTATCGAGACTGGCAGCAGCAATGACACGACCATCAGGTGAAAAGGCAACACTTGTGACGCCAGGATCCTTTTGATCGTGATCTGTAATACGAAGTACATGAAGACATTTACCATCCGCCATACTCCAGATCCTTGCTGTACAATCACCCGAACCAGAAGCAATCATACGTCCATCACGACTGAAATCTAGTGAATAAATATCTTGTTGATGTCCAATTAGGATATTTCGAATGCGTTTCTTTTGAATATCCCAAATTCTGATTTGCATATCCTCAGCACCAGTAGCAAGGTAGTTGCCGTCAGGACTGAAACATACAGAACGAATATATAGATCACCTTCAATTTTGATATTATCGTCTTGAAGCACAGCCACTCTCTGAGAGGAAGCAACGTCGTAAATAAATGTAGCTCGATTACATCCGGCAGCAAGATATCTTCCATCCGCACTAAACTTAACACAACAAACAACACTTGCATGATCCAGGGTATGTACTAAATCAACCTTTAATTGACGACTCGTTTTGGGGTTAAATAATGCAAACCAATCTTGTCCTTCTACTTTCATATTGGCAGGTACACTTTCCGGATCAACATCGGCCAAACCACCTGGGGTATTGCTGACTGATGGGCTAGGAATAGGTACTTTATTGATCGTCGTTCGGTTGTTCTGTACCATAATGGGTGGTGTGGGTACAGAGGAAGACGAAGCTGAGCCTGATTTACGTTTGTTGTTAGGTGAATCTTGTTGAATAGCTGATGGTGTGGCGGTCACTGTAGCACTACCACCGCCACTGGTTCTAGAAGTAGATGGAGGATAATTACCATTATAACCATTACCCCACTGCTGTGGTTGCTGCTGTTGCTGTTGTTGAGGATGTGCAGATGTAGGTGGTGTGGGTATACCTCTACTTGGTGATTGACCATAATTTGATGGTTGTGGTGGCTGTGATCCATTCATATAACCTGGTGCGACAACAGGTACAGTGGTAGTAGGGGGAGGAGGAGGAGGTGCCTGAGCAGAAGAAGGATAATGTTGGGCTTGTTGAGGAAGTACATTGGGTGATTGTTGCTGTTGAATTTGTTCAGCCATCTGTGGAGGAGCGACAAGTCCAGGATTACCATGCGCATTCATAATACCTCCAAAGTAATTTGACCCAGGACCAATGTTGGGAGGAGGCTGTTGTTGCTGCTGCTGCTGCTGTTGTTGTTGTTGTTGCTGTTGTTGTTGCTGTTGCTGAGGATGAGGTGCTTGTACTTGAGGATGAGCTGGTTGAAGAGGTGCCATACCTGGATGACCGCGAGATTCAATCTGTTGACGAAGTCTGGCAATTTCATCTTCATAACTATTTTAAACATCAATATACAGTCACAAAATAACAACAACAAAAAACAACAACAATAACAACAACAACAGAACGAAAAAGAAAAAAAAAATGTACATAAAGAATTAAAAAGACTTACTGCTTCTTTTGATTTTGCTGGGTACGTTCCAGTTCAAGCAAACTTTGTTGAAAACTATTCATTTCTGATATCTGTTGGTTCACTACAAAGTAACATAAAAAAAAAAAAAAAAAAAATCAGAATATATATATATTTATCGGCGCTTGGTATTTCACTTACTTTTGTGTTCAAAGTCATCTCTTTGAGTTTTACAAACATACAATTCTTGTGCTAATTGGTCAAATTCACCTCTAATAGTGTCCAACATTTCGACGACACGGTTCTGTGGTGCTGGCACCATGGGACGATGATTGTATACTGACATGAAAGTTTTAATTGGGCTATATTTTAAAAGAGCTACTATAAGAAAAAGAAAGAAAGAGAGATTGCTTAGCTATTATGGATGAATAGAAAAACGCGCTTTTGTAGTAAAATGTAACAAGATGTAAAAAAATAATAATAATACTGCAAAAATAATAAGGGTAAAAAAAAAAAAAGACTCTATTTTTTTTTTTGTTAAATGGAATTCGAACCTTTTCTGTGTGTTCTTGTTTCTTGTGGTTTATTTCGACGTTTTTGCTTTTTTAAATCGTTGGGGAAGGGGCGGGGGTAATAATATAAAAGAGAAAAAGAAAGAGAAAGAGAGAGTGAAAGGGGAACCAAAAAAAAAAAAAAAAAAAAAAAAAAAAAAAAAAAAAGAAAATAGCGAGGGTGGTGCAGTTACCATTTGAGTGATATATGGCCCACCCATCTGGATGGCGCACAAGTCATTTTGATTGGCTAGTTAAACAACCCTTGACAACAGCTCGTTGGTAGCGCTAAAGTTGCTCATCATCAGGTTTCCTTATTAATCATGGCTGCACGACCACGAATATGGATTATAGTAAGGCCTGAACCACCCTTCATTTTTTCTTTTTTTTTGTGCTCCCTGGGAAGACTTTTACGATTTTGGGCGAGAGCGATTATGAATAAGGGTTGTTAATTTAAATAACTTTGTTGCGGCATGTCAGATTTGTCCATCTTTATTCTAGAAGTAAAGGATGCTCTATCGCGTTTGCATATATTAACTTTTTTTATTCTATCTGCGTACACCTATTGTTATGCATGGCTACGACATATACCCGCTTAACTTAATATTTTCATGCAAATACGAGTGATACTCGGTATTTTCCGCTCAAAAATAAATAAATAAAACACCATGTATAATACATCCGCATGTATATTACTGTAAAACGGCATAATAGGCTTTTCTTGGTAATATGTATTTTCAAGCTGTTTTATCAAACGTTAAAAGGCCTACCCGCCTATTTTTGTTAGTGTGACAATGAAACATTAGAATCGTTTTTATTACTGGTTCAGCAATGTGACCTAAACTGTGGCGTCAGAAAATCGGTTATTAAAATATTGATACACATATTTCTAGGGTACCGTCATTTTTTTATATCTTCTGCAGATGGAACTTTTATTGACACGTAAAAAAAAAAGAGCACTTCACGGAGCCATGTTTAAGGGACTTGATTTATTTGTTTATTCATAGCTTAAAGTGTTCCAGATCTCATATGACATGTGCCTTTTATACTCTTTTGTATATTATCATTACGCGTATGAGATTTGATCGCACCCCCTTTTTTATAAATAGTTTTTTTCTGCTGATCGCTTATTTTGTAGTTAGAATTGCCGATTTTATCTCGTGCACAACTCGAATTATACAAATATATCGCACGTGAAAAGTAAAGCGCAGGTAATATTATCTTACGTCAAGATGTTAAGTAAAAGCCCCGTTCATTACTTGATAAGATTGTACACAGTCTAACTTAGTAATGTGGTATACACTTACGCAAAAATATCAAAAAACTGCTACTTTTAGCACGTTGCTTAACATTTATCACCTAATGAGGTTAATAAATTTTATACGATACTCTGTTTTCTGAAATTGGCTAGTGATCCATTCAACCTCACCTATCAGTCTAGGCATACATGAGTTGTCACGTTCCATGTTTCTTGATTAACAACAAGTTCTAATTTGTTTACAATGCCTTTTTTTACGATGCTTTGTTTAAATTTCAATGCTAACATCGCTGAAGACTTTAATGCCAAAAGTCATATAATTGAAAAATTAATGTCGTGCATGGAAAGAAAAAAATAGATACTTTATCAAATAAATATGAAGAATACATCGTTAACCTAGTTGTTTTGAAAGAACAATGTAAAAACGTAAGTACCACACGTCTAGTAAGTATTCAGCTAATAGTGTTAAAATACAATTGTTGATAATTGTAATCATTTACATATGATAAAAAAAAAAGATGAAGCTATTTTTAGTAAATCTGTTGCAGGATTGGCAATATTGACCATTTTGGTGTCTTAAAACCAACACCAAAAGCCATATTTCAGATGCAGGCAAGTTAGCGACGTCTCTGTCACAGCATATGATCTATTCTATCGTAATTTGGGCTTTTCTTTTTTAAATTAAAATGAAGAAATTTTGGAAAATACGTTGCCTTATTTTATTCTTCAAATCTGTTGTATTTACGGAGTCTCGAGGAATGATCTAAACGCATAACGATCGATTTTTACAATCGTAAAAGAAAAACGCGATCTAGTAACACAAAGTTTGTGTCTAGAGGTTCTGTAAACGAACGTTGTCTTGTATTTTTTTTTGAAAAAACCGATGTACTATATAGGCCATCCCCACGAGATAAAGGACCATTATGTAGTCATGGATAATACGCTTTATCACAGTGGTAAAGGAATAGATGGGCTTTGGGAACCTGATGATTTTTAAAATCCGCCCTTTGATATTTTTATTTATCTTTGGGCGTTGTGTGTGCAAACATTCGGAGACATGGTTTTCGTAGTGTGTTTGCACCAAAAATACTTTGCAGAAACAAAAGGCGCCAAGATAGACGAAGCAATTTAAATATATTGCTGGCTTAGAAAGTTACCCCAATATTTTTGCAACGTTAGTATTTGCACATCTGTCTTCTACTTATGCTGTAAATTGTGATCACACTAAAGTTACTAAAATCTTGGTGTGACAAACAGATACACGTAACACGACGCTTTATAAAATTTTAACTAGAATTGTTACACTAATCCATCTTTGACCACCTTCCACAAAAAAATTCAAGTGCTACACCAAAAAGTGTGACCTCCTTCAAAAAATTCGGAAACGATTAATTTAATTACATTACGCATAGAAAAAAAAAAAAAAGATTTACGCTATACTGATAAATAAACAAAAACATAAAGGGAAATAAAAAGGGGTTATATATTTGCGGTGGATAGATTAGCATTTGGTGTTTATGCAGAGAGAAGGAAAGATTGAGAGTTACGTTGACAGCAGAATATCGATTTCAATTATCAGCCGATATTTACTTTGCACGAACTATAATTGAGGGAGGACAATTGACAGCCGTTTTTTCTTAATTCCTTATGTAAAACAGATGTAGAGAGAGAGAAAAAAGGAGAGATTTATAATTATTCACACGTTGGGCTTATGCACGAGATTCTAGAATGCCTAAAAAGATGAGTACACAACAAAAACTAGTGTCAGTTACAAAAATGATATCATTCTATTTAATGTCATTTATTTTTGAATAAGTGATAGTACGGTCACACCATAAATAAAAAGCTCTAGTAAATTCTTTTTTAATACGATAAGAAACCTTGCTTATATAAAAATAATAATGGCTTAGAAGTCTGTGCTTAGTCTGTACACAGCAAAAGAGGAATAGTACAACTGACGGGAAGTAGTGATCGTTGTGTTACTTATGAAAAACACGTCGTTTTGATAAAACAAAATGTAGAAAGGACTGATTGGCAATAAAAAGAAGGATATTAATTATAGATTTACGCGTATATGTAATATTAAATAATATAAATAAACTGCACATACTCTTTGGTCAAAAATAGCAAACAAACAAGTGGCTGAGCTAGAGATTAAAAGGTAACTACCCCTTCTTCGCTCATCTTGAGGGACAAAGAATTACCAAGGAGTTTATCGTCGCTTTTTGACAATAACAACAATTTGTTTTTTTTTATATTTTGTTTTCTCTTCTTTTGCTTATTTATACATAAATCATCATTCAAGCTTAACTCTTGTATATACTTGTAATACCTGTTAAAAACTTCATTTTTGTTGTCACTGTATAATAAAAATGCTCAGAAGTAATCAATTAACCTATCGAGGATCATCTCCACCTTCATCTGATAGGTAATAACTATTTATATGCTTAAACATATATAAACATTTCTTTTTTCTTCTTATTTAAAATCTTCTTTTTTCTTGTTATCAGTTTATCGTCATATCATCATTACCAACATCCTATTTATCAGTACAATTACTATAATTCGCCAGCATCCATCAACAGTCCGATTTCAAGCCCTCACATATTAAATCATTTATCCTACTATCCCACAATACCCATGGATTCCTATTCCTCTTCACCGCATATCCAACAACTGTCATCTCCCTCATCCCCACCCGTGAGTGGTATGTCAAATACCAATATATCTGCACCAAGGTAAAGCTTACCCTCTATTCACTTACTTCTTTTTTTCCTTCCCGGAAAGTAACCCGATCAAAAAAACATGTGTAACCCACGCCGAGCATGCAAAAAAGAAGGGGTTACGTTTGATTTTGTACCACTGACTGACCACATTATTTTTCCCTTTATATCATAGTCCAATTCGCTACGATATTTCACTGGAAGGTAAACATGAACCTTAACCTTTTTTTTATGTTCATAACTAATCGAGTAATCTTTTGTTTTCCTCAGCTCCTACCGCGGCATCACAGAAAATTGATGAACCACCACTTACCTACTTGAATAAGGGTAAATTTTGTCATTCAAAAAAAAAAGCATGTTTGTTGTTTATTGCAATGCGTGTATTTACACTATTTTTATACTTATTAGGACAATATTATAACATTACCTTGAAAGATAAGGAAAGATTTGATGGTGATATTATTAGTGTTGTGTCGATTACATTTCACGATGAAAGTCATCGTATGGGAGCCACAGATTATTGGAAGTTCTGGTTAACACAGCAAAAAGATTCAGATAAAGCAAGAGCAGTAGAAATTGGTACATTATTACTCATTTTCTTGAATAAACAATGACGCACATAATATTGACACATTTTTCTCTATAACAATTACAGATTTAACAAGATCGAGTGGGGCTCAAGCAATCGAATGCAGACAGTTTGACCGTATCTCTTTTAAATGGAACGGTAAATTGGGCGCGTCTGTTCATATCCGGTTCAATTGCTTATCTACCGATTTCTCGCGTATCAAAGGTGTAAAAGGAATTCCTCTTCGTCTCCAAATTGAAAGTGAGCAGGGACATATAAACCTCATCGAACAAACCGTAGCAGAACGAACTTACTGTCGTATCAAACTATTCAGAGATAAGGGTGCCGAAAGAAAAAACAAGGATGATGCTAAACATATCGAACGTCAACTAGAGAAGAACAGAGGCAAAAATGGTGAACCCCATCCGTTATGGCTTGCTTTCTCTCCTACTGCACCCGTTACTTTATTCAGAGAGGTGATTCCACCAGAGGAAGAAGAAAGTAACCACCATCACTTGGAAGACGGACGATACTCGCACGATATACTATCTTCAGTCTTACCTCCTCCCACTTCTATGAAAAGGAGCTACAGTAACTTTCAAGCATCAAATGACATACATAATCTTTTCCATTCACCTTCTGTCATGCCTTCTGCTCTTACTATCGCTCCTCCTATTCCTGCTCCCAATACCACAAACACTACCACAGCTACTCCTATTGGCTTGGACCCCAATTATATACCTCAAATAAGACGCCGTATTGCAAGTAATGTATAATTGAATTAAAAATAATCTTTTTTTGTTTTGCTAAAAATTACACTCACAATAGAGCTGATGTTATTAATCAAGTATGGTAACTGTGATATATATAGGGCTATTTACTTGGAGCATTTGACTGTAAAAGAATTGACAGAGAAGCTTGTCCAACGACTAGAGATCACAAGACCTGTTGCTAGTATACTTCGAAAAATTGTGTCCAAAGATAAAAAAAGATCAAACATGATTGTAGAAGTGAATGATGAGGTTATACAAGACATGACAGAAGAACAAGATATCTTTATTGAAACACAAGAAACTGGCGATTCAAAAACTTCTATTAATCTTATTTTGAACTTTTAGTCAACCAAAGAACAAAAATATTATACAAAATGTATCACTAATAAAGAATAAAAAACTTCTTTCTTCTTGATGAGTATTGTATTACTTGTCACACTCAAGAGAAATTATAACCAGTATCATAAGTGTGCTTGCTATTCAATTATGTAATTATTGATCGACAATAAATCCTTTCCTCTAAGATTCTCAAACCATTCTTCTAAAACAAATGCTCTTAATATTATGTAGATATAGTGTATCCGCTCATATATTAAATCAATTAGGGGGTCTTAAAAGTAGTTCTTATTACACTACATCCAGACAATGAACATTTTGGGAATATTTTCTGCGATTTGACCAAGAAGCTTTTATTCAAAACAGCTGAATAAATATCCAAAAGTGGAAGGAAACGTCAGCCAAGTTCTTGATATTCAATCAAGTACTACCAGCAGAAGCAAATCGGCATGTTTTATTTTCAAAAATTGACGATAACTGTGTAAACTACTCTACGTCTCGCTCTTAAATTAGCCTAGAGCTTTGTGCACCCGAGTAAAAGGAGAGACTTAAGCTGTTGCCACTAAAATTGCTAAATTTTCAGGGTGAACGTTTGGTCCCAAAATAGATAGTATCATTATTGAAATATCTAGAACTGTCACAGGTGTTTTCAAAGTTGAAAAAAAAAGTTCTAAATGAAGTTGGTTGAAATGTTTCACTTTATTTCAGAGAGAAATGTACTGCTAAGTTCAAAAATGTATGAAAAAAAAAATATTAAAGATATAGTTTAAAAAAGGAGATAGTTTTTTTTTTCTTAAGCAACAGTCTTTTGTGCTAATGTAATTTTATCACCAAGACTTAAGGCAATGCCTTGGGTCTTTGAACGAATACGAATATGACCTGTGATAGGACCATCACCGTTCTTTTCAATACTCAAATTTGCCAGTGCATCTTCACCAAAAATACTTCTAGCATACATGTTGGCAGATAAGAAACCGCAATCACCTTCAAGTTGTTTCTTGGGTGTTAAACAACTCATGTTTGTAGAATCCATAATGTGTTGCAAGTAACCTCTCAAATCACTTATAAAAAAATGTGTTAGCAACAATGACATAAAAACGACAATGTTCAATTTTTTTTTCTTACCCAACGTTCGTGTTGACATTAACCTTGTTTTCCCATTCAAATTCAGTCCACATGGAACGGAATTGAGTTTCATTACAGAAAGCAGGATTAATATAATCCATAATATCAATATGAATATCGTTCAAAACAACACAGTTTTCAGTAGATCCATGAGAGTCATATACAATGTTACCAAAGATCACACCAGTTTCGGTAGAAGACACCTTGATAGGAGCCTTTACAGTCAAGAAGGAATGAGGGGCCAAATTATGCGTGGTAGGACGATCAACGAGTTTAAGATCACCCAAAGTAGCAAATTCAACTGTCAAATTTTGCAAGGTTTCGTTTGTTTGATTAACAATCAAGACATCCATTAAGATATCATATTGGTGAACATTGACAACAGCTTCAGCATACACCTTATCAGAGAAACCTGTCAATTGAACAATACGGTTTAATTTGGACATTAAATCATCCTTATCATCAAGTGAGCCAGTAGCACGGGATAAATCTTGATCGTACTCATCAGCACTTCCACCTGATTTCTTGGAAAATTGACGGAAAACAATTGCATCGTCTACTTGAACTTGAACACTTGCTTCACTTTCTGCCTTGGCATCAGCTAATCTTTTATCTTCAGCCTGAAGTTGCTTAGAATAGACTTCACGTGTATCTTGGAGATAGACAGTATCGATAGCCTTGTTACCAGCTGTACCAACAACACGCAAGTCTTGCATAATTCGATCGTAAGAATCTTCATCAATTTCAAAAGCAACGAATTTGGATTGTCCGATACGTAAAATACTTGTCATGATCAACATGGCTTCAGCCTTACGAGCATTAGCAAGTGCAACATTGGGTGCAATTGTGTTGTAACGAAGCACCAATTTGGTGATGGCTGTGGAAAGGACCGTACCCAAGAAATAATCACCAGCAAGGATGAGAGATCTAAGTGGAGGTTTCTTGGCTGCCTTAACAGCCTCTAATCGAGATGTAGATGCAGAAGATTCGGTGTAAGCACTTTCGGTAGCATATGTACCATCGGCAAGAATACGGCGAGGAGCAGCACCACCTGAAGGAACGGCACTTGGTTCGTGTTTATTTTCATCTTCGTCGGCGGCTTCTGTAGCATCTAATAACTTTTGTTCGGAAGCCAACAAGGGGATTTCACCCAAAGCTTGACGGATTTGCTTCCAGGCATCGTCAATTTCCTTGAGATTCTCACAATATTCACCAATAATCCAAAGTGCGCCACGGAAGACTTTACCGGATTTCATATCGGCAAAAGTCTCCAACAACTTTTCTAAAATGGATTCTCTCAAACCAGGGAATTTCTCTACCACTTCACGTACAAAGGAGACGACATCCACAGCAGCGGGGTTGTTGGAATCGCCCAAAAATTCCATAAGAACATGAACCACATTGGCAGCCACTTCTGAGAATTTGATGGCACATGTGTGGATCGATTGAATCAAGAGTTGACGATATTCCGTGTTTTTTTCATACGCATCGTCTTGTGTCTTTGTTAATTCTTTCTTTAAGAATAAAACGACTTCTTGTACATTTCTGGAAGAAACCATCTCCAATGCGATACGAATAGCCTTACGACGCACTTCAATATCAGGACTAACCCCCAATAATAATAAAAACTGTCAGACTTTTTCTCTCTCTTTTTAAGCTCTCTCTTTCCGTTATTTTACCTAGTTAAAACTTGGAGAATATCCATGACCAAATCATCTAGAACGCGATCATGCTTGTTTCTAATCTCTTCGAGTCTATCGAGAACAATAAGCTTGACATTATTATCTGATTCCTTGACAATCAATTCAATGTAACATGAAGCAGCGGCTAATTCGATTGTTTTAGTTTTCCATCCTTACTATTTGCATTTTTTTTTACATGAATATATTTTACCTTTGACAGCGGCGGGACTGGTTGTCAAGTACAAAAGAATAGCAGCAGCTTCGTATTTGACAGAATGAGAAGCAGCAGCCAATAATTCAGATAAGCAACGAATATAAGAGGCCTATTTTTGATACATGAAAAAAAAAAAAAAAAAAAAAAAAAAAATTGGTTCCACAATTTTAAAAAATATAAAAACGTGTCTTGTATTTACCTTATTGGTGGAGCTTGTTTTAGAGTCCTTACGGATTAATTCGATCACTGCTAATTGTAATAATTCGTCAAAGGTAGGGACAGAGTCCATAACTTGTAACAAGTAATGAACAGCAAGCCCTTGATCAACATTACAAAGAACAACAAATGCATTACGTCGACAGGTCATGTCTGCCTCCTTAAATAAATAAACAAGTGTTAATGTCACGCATGTCTCTTTCTTTTTCCATTTCCATCTAAGACGCAAAAACTTACAGTAAGCAAAAAAGACTGAACAACTTCAGGAGCATCAGGGAAGAGATGGTCAAAAGACTTGAATATAGCACCAATAGCGAATACGGCATTCTTTCGAACATAAGAATGACGGTGTTCCTATAATGAGGGACCAATGGTGAATAATTGTGTATATATAAAAAAGGTACGTTTCTTTGAGAGGGGTTAATTACCAAACAAGCTCTGACGGAAGGAACAAGAGGTTCAAGGATTTCAGCTTCCTTAATTTTGCACAAGAAACGAAGGGTAGAACCTCTAATATATTCGTTGGGATGTTGGAGATCATTCATAAGTGCATTGCTACATACGTACAATGTTGCTTTAGAATATACATATTTTATAAATAGATAGACTACTTTACCAGACCAAAATAAATTCTTCCTTGAGCTTTCCGTCAGGCTTTGTCTTGGGACAGATTTCCCAATAGAATTGCAACAGCTTCTTCAACTGCTTGTTTCTTGAAGGTAAAACGAAACGAATGACATGCAACAGGAGCTTCTCCATAGGGTCTCCGTTCAACATGATAACAAGTAACTTCTTCATAGTCTCAATACGTGTGTCATCAGATCCCTTCTCAAAGGCTTTTTGAAAGTCTTGAAGGGAAGGTGTCTCGGTCGCGTCATCTTGGTATACAAGAGTGTAACAAAGGTCGGTTGCCATCTTTTGTTATTTTAAATATCTCGGGGTTAAATGGGTGTTCTTTTTGGGCTTTTTCTTTTTTTTTTTTGGAGAAGAAAAAAAAATAGAGTCAGCAATTAGACTATTTACACAATGAAAAAGTAAGAACGTTGATTCAAAGAGATGAAGAGAAAAAGAAAGAGGGCAAAAAAAAGCCATTTAATAAGAATCTACGTGCCATCTCTTTTGATTCTCCGCTCCAATCGTGTGTGAATCACATTAAATCCTGAAGGTAAAAAATGCAAAAAAATTAAGTGTCGATTGTTGTCAATTCGTGAAATTAGAAAAAGAAAGTAATCAGCATAAGAGGTGTTCTTCAAATAATTCGAAATTACTTTGGTGCCTATTTTAAAGGGAAGGTCAACCGGATAAAGTCCAGACGTGGTCCAAGACATTAATGAAGGGACTTCGATTTCAGCTGCCAAACGTCAGTCAAAAGAGTTTTAAGATAGGTTACGAGAGGCCATCTTTATATTTAGCACAATTGACTCCTTGCGACTGTTGAAAATATGTTGATATCTATGGACAAGACTTGAGATGATACTTGGAAGTTTAACTCAGACCGGATTTAGGCATCGTGTTCGTCGCTTGGTGCCTGCGATATTTCCTCGTTTCAAATGGAGTTCCTTTTTTTGACAAATTGACAAGGAAAACAGCTGTAAGTGTTCTCCAGTCCGTAAAACTTGGTCATATATCTGATGCAAATGATAAATCAAGATGTACCACAAGTTCGAATCAACAAATACGGTCTTGAAATATATCGATGTGTTTGAGGAACCAATGTGATTGAAGGTGGTGTGCGCACCAATATAATCCGTAGGTTTGGGCTTAAGGATTGTTCCATAGAGTCCATACTTTATGCCCTTTGTGACGAAACAATACAGACTTGGGGAGCAAAAACAAATACAAAACTGTCTATCGTGGTCATTATAGTCCTGGGCTCACCCGAAGAATTAATTGCTTGTTGTCAACGCTTGTTATAAATGCCCAAGGTTCATATCATGATCCCGATTGCGCGCAATCAATTTTTTTGGAAATCCCTCCAAGGAAGAATCTGGTGTAATATGTCTGTCAGACTATTTACTTTCAGATTATTCAATGGTTAGACCTGAATCATGTACGCGAAATGTCGCCTCTACAGCATTTGAAGACGTATCAAATCGTTGTGTTCCTGTCCCAAATGCTTCCTGGTTTCCCTGATCAGCTTACGAATCTATCGCGAGGTAGCAAGAAACCATAATTCTTATCTTTCCAGCTCACGCACATGAGAAAAAATTGTATTACAGAACCTTGATGGAACGGAATTCTAGATTCGCACAATCCAACGTTCTTGACTTCAAGGCAATGACGGATTCATGGAATAAAGGGTGTACAGTGCATTTTACAAGACGTACTCTCATCTACAATTATACTTCAATGCTAGATCTGATCTCTCTAAGTTTAAATCAACTGCAAGTCTCAACTCTGACAAGATGGCTAAGGTTAGAAGGATTTTACATCCAAAAAAAAAAACAGAGAGAAGTTTCAAGCTGTCTCACCTCCAGACTTTCTTGAGAAAAAACTTGTTGTTGAAACAGTGATTATTACAGTTGTTCGATCTATCCAGTCGACTAAAGTTCAAGGGAGCGGACAATAACTTTCTCATAGATTCCAAAGACCTATCATGTCTCAGGCCGATAATCTCCATCCTAAATCACCTCTGATTAAAGTTTCATCCCCACTATCTGGTGTAAAACGAAAAAGAGCCGTGACACCTAGGTTTGAATGGAAATATCTGGCTGTTGTGGCCAAAACAATTGTAAAGAAATAGGTCATTTGATTTGAGACTATCTCTACCTTTAAAAGGCTTGTGTTTTTACCAGATTCCTATGATCCTGCGTGGACAGACTTGTATTTTTATAAACAGATAAGACTTAAAATCATGATATTAAGCTGGACAAAGCTGTATTGATGATCGTTACCAATCTCTCTTGATTAGCATATTTGTCACACTGAATTTAAACTGAGAAATTAGTAACCCTGCTGGATGGTGCATTTGAGTCTGATGGAAAGAGATTCAGTTTATATCTTTTTCGTTGCTGACATTACAATTTATCATTCAAGTGTTGGGTTTTAATACAACGGTTTGCATAAATATAAGAAATATGCAAACTCTTATCGTTGAGCTCATTTTAATGAATTATAGGGTTTTCCAAGTATTCTAGCGGCCACCGATACCTTCTTTAATTGACTATAGATTAGAGCTAAATTAAATTACGATCAGCAAGTTGCATGAATCAATCCTTTGTTAATGATAATGAATACACAACACAACAAAGATATATTTTAACAGGATGATAAGTAATGATGATGGATGATGATGAAGTGTGTGTGATTTATTATTTAAATATGAGATGCAAAAGTAGATAGAATATCAGTTAAGGAGATAACACCCTTTAATTCGCCCGTTTTCAGATCCATCCACCAAAGACGATAAGTCTTTCTGATGACAAAAGCCGTCATGATTTGAGACAGAGTAAATCCATCATGACAAGTTAAAGGCGGAAACAATTCTCCATGAGACGTCTTCAAGTACATCACAACCGGTTTTGAAAGTGTTTCCCATCGGTCCCGGTTTAACCCACGCAAGTCTTTAGCACTAATCTCTCCAATCAAATCCTCATTATCGTCCAGAATAGGCAAAGCACTGATGGTGTTATCACCCGCCAATTTTAAAAAGGCTTCGGCTGCTGTACATTTATAATTCAAGGTTGCACGAATTCCCGTGGATTTAATATCATGAACTGATAAATCCAAAATGGAGGAACCCAGTTGATGATTGCATGATTGAAAGAAACGGATTAAATCCATTTGGGATAACAAGACAAAGGTGGCATTGGCTTGTTCAATCAATACACGATGTGTCTTTTCATAACTAAAGAGTTGTAATAGTTTATCCAGCCCATCGGAGGACTTGAGTACACTCATTGTTTCTGTCATACCTACTGCATCACTCAATGGCATTAAGAGGACATCACGGTTTGTTTGTAACGTATCGAGTGATACCTTTTATTGCATAGCGTGTGAGTTTTAACTCGTCATTTATTTGTTTACCATCCCTTTTTATTTATTTACCTTGGTACTTAGCAACTTTAACAAATCTAAAGCACTTACGATAGTAATGTATTCTCTTTGACCATTCTTGTCTGTACGATAGATGGGAATGGATAAAATATCATGAGCCAAAAGTAAATCAAAAGCTTGTTCAATGGTGGAAGACGAAGGTAAATCCACTAATTCACGATGCGTAGGCTTGACCTTTTGAAGCACATCTCCCACATTTCTTGACTGTATAAACTGATGTAAAACGTCTTTATCCTCCAAATCAATATTTTTATTATTCATAAGTGTAGTCATGTTGAAGACCTTTTTTTAATTTAAAAAGAGAGAAAAAAAAAAAAAAAAAAAAAGAAATGATTGTGGGAAAAATTCAGCTAAAATAGTAAAGTGACGAGTAACACCAAAACGAACCAATCAGTTCAAGTTCCAGTCACGTCAAAAATGTGCGGAATTTATTAAATTTAAAATGGAAAGCGACTGGACTTTTTACCATCAAATGCAGCCAAAGGTTGAGGTGATTTCAAATGAAATTTACGTGCTTGACGTTGACCTCCGCCTGTACGCTCGTGTTCCCAATCTTCCCATTTCTTCATCACCAGTCGTTTCGAATCAAATTTACCTTCTTTATCACCATGACTTTCTCCCTTCTTTTCGCCCACAACCACTCGAGTAGCTCCCCATGAGAAATCATCAAAATGCCAGAACGAATACAATGGCAGCACCATATTCCAAACAGGTAAAGCACAGATATAAACTAATAGAGAACAAGAAAAAAAAAAAGAAGGTTAGAGTTATGAGGTAATTGCAAACAAACAAATACTTTACTAATCATCCATAAAACATAGATAAACTTAAACGTTGTTAGCGCAATTAACACCGCAGGTAGAACTAAAATCGCCAGTAGTAAGCCAATAGACTGCCACTGAGGATCAGGCGTAATAGCTGTATTCACAATTAAATACACGGACATGACAATAGCAGCTGGAAGAACTAATGTACCGATTAAATCAATAAATACAGAGAATTGCATGGATAAACACGCGATACCACAGAGATCAGAAACCAGCACTAATTCCATGAGATTATGTACAGTTGAGTTAATCCATCGACGACGTTGCGATAAAAGCACACTGAATTCATCGGGTACCACCGTACGACACCGTGCTTGAGGCACAAACATCATTTGTCGATTAGGGAAGGTACGAAGCATTAAAGTGGATAAGAAACGATCCTCACCAAGCAATAACAAGTTCTTTTCGTGTAGTGTGGTTACCACATTTTGATTGTATTCCAGAATGATATCAGGGTTCGCTAAAACGGGAACCCAAGCTCCATTCTTGGGTGATTTAATACGGTACATACTGAAGCAACCTGGCAAACATGTTACCATACCAAACAGAGATTCGAAGGCTTTTGCATAATGATGTGAGATATAGTATTCAAACACTTGAATGGCAGTCACCCAAGAAGTACGTTTGTTGGCAATCCGAGTTTCACCACATAAACCCATGATTGTGATATCATTGGCCATCGCAGCGACCATATACGTTAATGCATCAGGCAACACTTGTGTATCTGCATCCACCATCAAGACCGTTTCGAATTTATCGGGCGTTACACCTTCCATTAACCAAGTCATTTTCCAAAAGATTTCATAATCCAATTCACAGAAACGATCATTGAACAAGACACGTTGAAAGAATGACATGAGAATGACTTGCGAATCACGTTTACCGCGATTACCTGCTTTAGCCCCCTTTTGTTCTTCTTCCGTACCACATTTGACAATGGTCACACACGCTGTGCCATTATAATGACCTGCATAAACCTTGGCCATATTCAATTGCTTTTCACCATCCGCCACTGCCAAGTAAGATACCGGTTTAGGGTTGGCCATTGCTGGGGTCAAGTCCATAATACTCACCACAATATCGGGTGTCGACATGCTTTCACCTGCACCTGTAATTAAGCCATCGGCAATGACGAAGAAAATCTTGTGTTTGTTGGAATAGGTTGTGTTGGATAAACTGTCCATGGTAATTTTTAATCCTTCCTCTCCTTCTGAATAACAAGTAACTAACATGACGGTATATAGTTCTGTATCCACTACATCCGTTTGATGCCCACGAAGACCTGCCGATGGGTCAGAACTTTGGACACTGCGATTGTTATTCGAGGCTAGGGTTTGAATAGAGCCTTGAGCCATTGGGCCATAATTATTGTAAGGGCCTGGCACATGGTTGGCAGGATCATCGTTACCACCTTTAATAGACCGCCAAGCCAACCAATTTGATCTTCCGCCTGGAGTGGTCAGTCTTCTCGAAATAAACCATTGAAATAAGACGGCCATGGAATAACGAATGATAATAATAATGAGAATGACAGCAAACATGACGGTCATGATCAATTGATCTGCAATACAACTCCCCACCTCCTGTGAAGCAATGCCGACACCATAGCGAGCTACAATACATGGTCTTGCATTTTTACCGGCAGCGGTATATAAAAGAGCATAGGTCATATCGTTCCCGCGCGTGGAACGGAGTGCGTTATCAACCTCGGCACCAAAAATAGCAGAGTCTGTATCGAAATACGAGGTCAAATTCACAATGGTGTCCACAATTAAACCAATATCAGAAGAGGACATGTTATCTGCACGTAAATCTTTCCAATCATAACTCACAAAACCGATACTTGAACTATAATCATGTAAAGCAGAAAGTGGCAAGCAACTGTCTCCCGATAAGGTTACACCTGGATTTAATATTTTAGCAAAAAAATGTTGTGAGTTTTAAAATAGAAATCACAAACCTGTAGGACTTGTAATTGAGCAAGAAGGTACAGAATCATACGCAGCGCAGGCATTGTTTGTATCACCGTCAAACATGGCACCGATTTCCATGCCCTGAAAAGTGTCTGATAATTCAAGGTTTTGGCTGGCGAAAAAAGATTGCGTGATATTAAACGGATAGATTTGGCCAAAGACGGAAACTTCTTCTCGTTGAACAGGCACTCTTTCTCCATTGATGTCAGCAGCATATGGGTAACTTATTCTGTCTTGTGGGCAAAGGTCAATGTTGAGACCGTAAATGATGTAAGCCAAAAGACCACACATGGTGGCAACCAAGTAACACAAGGTCAGCTATAAATAAAGAGAGATACTAAATGAGTGAAAATGATTAACGTAAAAAGAAGGATATAAATACCTTTTCTCGCCAAGCTTGTTGCATATTTTTATTGGATTTACCAAACCAAACTCGAATGATGTAACTAGGAAAGCAACAGGTACAGAGATAGGCAATCCATGCCCACCAATTTGTCAAGACTTTAGGTTCTTTTTCTTTCTCTTGTATTGGCTCTTCTTGTCGAGCATAGTGTTGTTGTTGTTGATATTGTTGCTTTTGTTGCCGAAGTTGTTGTTGTAAATTGGTTGACATTGGTTGGTTATTCATTGGGTTTGTTGTCGAAGAGGATGAAGGCGCAGGTGATGGAGTAATTCTCGTATGTTGAGGTTGTGATGGGTTTCGATTGATCATGCCGGTACGAGGTCTTTGACGTTCAGGTCTAGTCAATGACTTGGAACGATTGATATTGGTAGTGCCTCTATGATAGGGATTGGGGTTATTGGGTAGATTGCTATTATCAAAGTTCACGGTATGGCCGTGGCGAGGAGTAAAGGGGGGATCATTTTGAGGCCGTCTTTGGTGAGGTGCATTCTGACCATAAGGCGATGCATTGGACATGATTTTTTATAGAGAGAGAATGGAAAAAGGGAAAGCGAAAGAAAGCTTGTAAAAAAAGTTTTGACGTTTTTGTTTCATTCGTCCCTGTAAATAAGGCGGCGACATGTTGCTAGTGTGTTTTATATTTTTATACATCTATTTTATTTTCTAAAATAGAACCTGTCATGTTCATGTATAAGTGGGAGCGCGGATAAATAAAATCCAGTGCATGAAGGGTGTGACAAAAATATAAATTTAATCTTGTCGTTTTAAGGGGTGTATGTGTATGTGTTTGTGTGAGTGAAATGTGTGGGCTAATAAGAGCAGGTGGTGTAACCTAGACAAGGCTTCACGTGTTTTAAGTGATGAAAATTGGCTGTGACTGTAAGAATAGCAGGCAAGACAGCTTATTGGCCGATGCCAGCAAAATCAACGTCCAGGGCTTAATCCTCCGTTAAAAATTTTTTTAAGGCGCTTTTTTTTTTCCACCTAATATTTAACCACTATACATTTCTACTCACTTTTTTTACACTCTATATTTTTTTTTATACACATTTTAAAAGGTAAAGTTTTAATAGCACTGGCAATTTTTTTTTTTTTTTTTTTTTTTTTTTTGATTATTATCTACCACTTCTGCCCCTTCCCTCAACACCCTTACACACTACACACATTTTCTTTTTTTATTTTTTTTTTATTTATTTTGCTTCCCTCAGTACACAAAATACACGTCGTTGCCTGTTTATTACATCTTGAAAAGTTCTTCATCTCTTTTTTTTTTTTTTATTATTTTTTCTCCTTTGACCTTTTTTTTTTATTGTTTAATAATAATGTAAATTGAAAATCCGCATTAACACAAATTTGTTTTTAAAAAAAGATGCCCAAAGATACTGAGAAAGTCACCAAGCGCGCTGTCGTCAAGGCTGATGAAAAGAAGAAGAGAACCAAGAAGGATCCCTCTGCCCCCAAGCGTGGTTTGTCTGCATACATGTTTTTCTCTCAAGCTTCTCGTGCTCAAGTCAAGGAAGATAACCCTGATGCCACTTTTGGTAAGTAGAGGGATAATCCATCTCTCTGCCAATGTATATTCATTTCCTTTTTTAGGTCAAATCGGTAAGCTCCTTGGTGAGAAGTGGAAGGGCATGACTGATGAAGATAAGAAGGTAAAAAAAAAAAAACCATCTTTTTATTAAAGTTACTCTTTTCTTTTACTAACCCTAACCCTATATTCTTATTACTAGCCTTTCCATGAAAAGGCTGAAAAGGACAAGCAACGTTATGAAGATGAGAAGGCTGCTCTCAAGTAAAATCACTCTCTTAATTTTATATCCTCCCCACCTCTTTTTCATGATTTAAAATAATCCTCCCCCAAAAAATTAAAAAAAATAAAATATCGCAATTTGGACGCGCGTTTAAAAAAAAAATAGGATGCTTTTTTATTGGTCCATTTTAATCTGATTTATTGGATGTTGTTTCAGCGGCTGTTGACTGCACATCTCTTGCAGGCTTATCTTCTCCAGCTGATCTATCCTCACGAGAGTAACTTCTCTCGGTTCTATCTCCTTCGCCAAATGATCTGCGAGGTTTATCTCCCTCTCCAAATGATCTACGAGGTCTATCTCCTCCCTCACCAAAAGATCGGCGTCTATCGCCATCACCACCAAATGATCTACGAGGTCTATCGCCGTTAAAATCTCTGCCAAAGCTTCTTTCCTCACCATCTCTTTTGAAGAAAGGTTTTCTCTCTCCATCGTCTCTTCTATTAAACGATCTCTCACCACCATCTCTGCTATTAAACGATCTTTCGCCACCATCTCTTCTATTAAACGATCTCTCTCCATCTCTCTTGAAAAAGGGCTTTCTCTCGCCATCGTCTCTTCTATTGAACGTTCTCTCTCCTTCTTCTCTCTTGAAAAATGGTTTTCTCTCCCCATCACCACCTCGGTTGAACGATCTTTCTCCATCATCTTTACGATTGAACGATCTCTCGCCATCATCCCTCTTAAAGAAAGGTCTTCTTTCGCCATCGCCACCGCGATTGAAAGATCTCTCACCGTCCTCTCTTTTAAAGAAGGGATTGCCTTCTGAATCGTCTCTCTTGAAGTAAGGCTTTCTTTCACCCTCTCTATCGAAAGATCGACGTTCGCCACCGTCTCTATTGAAAGATCTACGCTCCCCACCCTCTCTGTTAAAAGATCTACGTTCGCCACCCTCTCTGTTGAAAGGTCTGCGTTCATTAGCGCCGTCTCTATTGAAAGATCTGCGTTCATTAGTGCCTTCTCTGTTGAAAGATCTGCGTTCACCCGAGAAAGACGACGCGGGGTCATGGTCCTTGTCAGACCATGCAGCGGCATCTGACACCTTCTTCCAATCACTGCTATTTCTCTTCATGTAAGTATCGTTGGTCCAGTTACTGGACTTCTTGGCTGTAGAGATATCCTGTACTTCTTCCTTCTTCCAAGCATCTGTCTTTTTATATTCTTCAGGATGGTTTGTCTTGAAATCCCGTCTACGCTCACCCATGGCTTCATAACGGTTTCTTTCTTGACGTTCAGCTACTTCTCCTTCAGGAACATAATTGCTCTTCAAGATACGACGAATACCCTCGACAGATAAAGTGAATTCCTTGGACAATTTGACAATATCGTACACTTCAGGATCCTATATATGAACATCCTTTAGTTTCAAGTGTACCCACACAATAACAATACACTTACAGCAGCAGCTAAAGCACGAATCTTTTCCATCGTAGGTCGGGACACACGCTTTTTGGGAGCCCAGTTACCTTCTTGTTCAGTTGTGAACAGTCTAGCAAAGTTAAACTTTGGTTGAGTAGTTTTCAATGTTAACGATCTAAGCATTTTCAGAAAAGTTTTGACAAGAAGGAAAAAAAAAAAAAAAAAACTTTTGTCCCCGCCCCCATGAGAGTATATTAAAAAAAAAAATTATGCAAAAAGGCCGTCCCTTAGGATACTAGGGCCTGTTGCATTTCAACAAGCTGAGCATTCCCAACGGTGTATGAAAATAGCAGGAAAAATCGTTTTTAACTCTGATAATTACGCTTGTATCAAGAGAAAAGTTTAGATATCATCGTCACATTACATTAGGTATGGATCGTCATACTGCTGAAGACCGTTTATAGACCAAAACCTTGGAGCGGGTAGATGTTAATGGCATTGAAAGTATTACGATCTGATAAACCAAGAACGGAGAACATTAATTATAGGTTGAGCATAGACTTTACTCTTGTCATTTGATGTATTGATATTTTGCTGACCTATCTGACTAATGTTCATATAATCTGCACGGAAGGAAAGAAAAAAATTAACTTATTGTCTAACTTCATATGTGCTTCTTTGGTATTACTATCAATAATAAAGGCTATATCTATATGATAAGAAGGTATTTATTTAATAAGTCAATCGCACTCTTACCGAGACCTTGACAAAAATACCAAACAGATATGAAGTTGAAACCTTGACAACCAGGTAAAGACCATAAAATATTCGTCAGTTGGGACCTTGAGGGAACCACCAGATGAAGATATGACATCTTGATTTTATTCCGCAATGGCCTGTCAATAAACACATTATCCTCCAGAGGGTGACCGCAGTTTATAAGGCTTCCTTGAATAACTAAATTATATGAAAAATCAGGCAGACCGAGACCAGTACCCATTCATTGCCTAATTACTTCTTGTTTTACTTTACAGACATATTAAAATTAAAGGGTACAAACAGGATTTACTAAAGGTACTTGGGAGACCAATGTCTGTTTTCCTTGTTCATATTCTATATATACGCCATAGAACCAACCTCTGAAGGGTGCTAGAAAGAATCAAAAATACACTCTGGCAGTGTTCTTCGTCACCTCTTCAAATCCTGCCCTACTTTATAAACACATCATTGCCGATGAATACAAAAAAGCAAACCCAAAGCAGAGTACATGGGTTCAAGATGTATTAAGTAAAGTAACTAGAGGGTTTGTTACGAATGATTGAATGACGTGACCTCCCTTCTAAAGACATTTCTGGTCTTGATTCGATTACAAATGCTGTTCCTCGTATAGTTAGAATAGTATATTCTCTTTTAATCTACCTTAACTATCATCGGATTCTACAAGCTGTCTCAAAGTACTTCACTTGCTTCTATTTTTTATCCTTAACTATCACACTTACGGCCAAGAGTGAAAAATAATTTAAAAATCCTTCATGTGATCCAGCTTTAAAAAAAACGGATCAGGTTCGATTTACATTTCTTAAACTTATCTATTTTAAGCAGGCGACATTGAATATATCCTAGGATGTTGTAAAGGACCTGATCCGTTTTTTAAATATTCGCATGATTTTTTTTTTTAAAAAAAAAACTACCCATGTTTAGTAAACCTCTCTAATATGACTTACTCGTAAGCTTGAATTCTTATTTCCATTGATGGATCAGTACATTCGATCGTTTGTCTGCTACAATGTCACTAGGAAAAAGGGCACATTTTATAACATACACGTCATTGACTTCCTGGGTTATACACCAGGCCTTATTGTTGAATCGGTATTTTCCTTTAGCGCCATACTGAATAGAACTCTATGTATGCAAAACCCTCTTTTTTTTTTTTTTTTTGGAGAATATCCTGTTCAATCAACAGAATATCTAGTAATTTACCTTTGTAAACACACTTTTGTCTTTTCAAAGTAAAGCGACAAGAATGTGACTGATACTATATTTGTAAAACCAATCTGTGATCGAGAAACATGGATTTAGATGCAAGGTATGCTTGGACCATATAATTTTTGCTCTTTTAAAATAGGACTATATGTGACCAACAGAACAGTCCACAATTCCAAATTAATGGCAACTCCAAGAAAATTACAGATATCAATGAATTATCTTCATTCACATAATTATGTAAGCGTAAATTTACAACCTGTAACTCTACGGACGCTATGTACCGGCACAGTTTTTCCTCAGCCTGTTCAACTGATCCCAACTTTATAAACTCTTAAAGGATACCGCAGGCAAATTAAAGGTCAAACAGATGTTTTTATTTATAAGTATTGTACAGCCTTTTTTTTTTTCGGGAAAAAAAAAAAGACGCCCATAATGTTTATTCAAACAATTCTCACGTGAAATAGCAGGATCATTTTCCTGAATTCCTGGTAATCACTTGATAGTAGTGAGTTCTAGGTCCTTTTTTGGAAACGCTGTAATAAGCTAGCTTCGCCACAAATATAATATATATATAAAAAAAATAGACTCCCACGATAACCTTATAATCTAGCAGATGGGGCAAGCTACAAGTTAGTATATACAGCTGCCGTCGGACGCACCAACGAAAATACAAGACTAAATAAATTCTATATTACGGGATCAATTTTCTCTATCTAAAACTATAATATATTTAAAAGAAATCTTGTTTGTTTGACCATCTGATTTTATTTAAAGGAGTCACCGTTCCATCCGTACAGAAAATGCTTACTGGATAAAGCAGAAGGGGGCGAAAGCTCCTGGGCAATATTTGTTATTAATTCAAATAAGCAGCTGATTTTTATTTTTTCTATATTGATTCTGGGTCTTCATTTTGCCTTTTGGGCAATGTAATTGTACCTTTCAACACCCATTTTACGGTAGTGAACTAAGCAACAAAATGTCGGAGCTTTATTTCATAACATTTCCGCCCTTAACAGAAATCTAACTTGACCGCTAAATTATACACGTCTGTGATTGATCATCCCAATTCAGTCCGTGTCAGATCGACTGTGACAACTTCTGATAGTAATCTCTATCTGACCCCCGTCCCATTGTTCTTCAATGTTACACGGCTTCTTTTGGACATTATTTCCTCTATTTTTGACTACTGACGATTTTAAATTATAATGTCAGATCGCAATTGTTCTATAGTCTAGTGGAATTCCTACTACTTTGTACTATTTCAAGTCAATCTTCCTGAAACATTTGGCATACTTCATATTTGGAATGTGTATGATGTGAAAATACTGCGTAAATCAAATATATATTTTATTTTTACAATAGTGTGCTGTGCCTTGTAGTCAGGTGTTGTCTGAGTGTGAGACTAAAATACTCCAAGGGTACACGTACAGGCTGAATATCAATACACAAAAGTCAAACAGGGTCTTACGAACCGACAGATAATCTAACTATAACTGTCGACACAATTTAACTGAAGTTAAACAGAGGAAAAACGAAATTCAATTGACAAAAAAGAACATTTGAGAACCGACAGAACTCACCAGCTTGATTGTTGTATAACAAAATGGCATGTAGCACAGTGATGTGTGACACCATCCCGATCTATTTATACTTTGCGTAACCTTTGACGTATGTAAATAGTTTATTAAAAAAAGGAAAAGAAATAATAGGGCATATCAGTGTATATATATATATATTATGTATTGGGAAGGAGGGGAAGAGGTTTAAGGGGATGGGGGCATGATTTATAAAAAGAGTGGTAGGGGTAAGGGAAAGACTTCTATATAGACATATAATTTTTTTTAAATACAATTTATGGTTTTGTTGAATTGCTTCGTTTAGTGACTGATGATTTACGGCGACGACTTTTTAAATTTAACAACAAGACACCTGTGGTGGGATAAGTATTTGGTATTGGCACAGGTTCGGGAGAGGGTTTGGGTCTGGTGGGATAAGGAGAGGAAGATTTACGTAACTTTGCGCGCAAGGCTTCCATGACCTTATCATGGTCTAAAGGTTCCGGTGGTGGAGGTGGGGGTGAATTGGATTGTCGAATACTCATATCACTTAACGTCATGACACTTTCGTAAGATAAGGTTCGATGGATATTTTTGGGCGACTTTTTATTCTTTTTGGTTTTCGATGGAGGCAAAACAGTGTCTTCCGAAGCAGGTGGTGAAGAAGATAAGACTAATTGATCGCCATACAAATCGAAAGAGGATGATATAAAATCCATTGAAGGTGAAGAAGACGAAACGCTCACATTCTCGGTGGCCATACCATAATGGAAGTCACTGGTTAACGAATTATCTAACCCTGCCTGCAAGGAAGAATTGTTGCCACCATCGTCGAAGTGATCTTGGTGCTCCATTAAGGAATGACCAAACAAGGTCGATCTACCGTCGTTCTGTTGACCTAGTTTTACACGTGAGTAAAAGTACCATAAAAAAAAAGGCTTTATGATAATTACCATAGTTATCTTGTCTCTGCGTCAATTCATATTCAATAAATTTTGTTTGTAAACGCGCTTCTTCAACTTGACGTAATTCCTCTGCTGTACGTCTCTATTTTAAAAATAGGTTTTTAAAATTTTATGCTTCTTTTTTTTTTAAAAAACAAAAAAAGCTGTATTACCTTGTCCTCTTGGGCCTTTGCTACAAGTATATGGTTCAACAATTGAGAATTGTCCTGATATTTCAAGAGAATTTCGCCTACAGAGATATCACTAAGACTTCTGGAATGTTGAGATGGATAAGACAAGTTGCTGTTGTCATGTTGTTCATTCGTTATTTTCGGAGGCATAATTTATAATAATAATAGTACAAAAACGTTTATCATGTAACAAGCTTAGTAATAATTTAAAAAAGAAAGAAAGAGAATAAGAGAAACAATTGCATGGTTATATAAATCAAAAAAAAAAAAAAAAAGTTAAAAATAAATTCAAATTCGGTAGCTTAAAGTCGGTGCGTCAACTCTATAGTCAAATACATCATATGCTTTTCAATATACCAAAGGAAAGGATTAAACCACGTTTTGTGTGGCAGTTCAAGGTACATTAAGGTTCAGAAAATGTAAGAATTATAAATAGAGATTTGAAATAATTATAAGCGTAGATCATTATAATAATAGAATAAAACCGAATCACTGGGAAACCATTTTCCACCACAAGAAGGTGCCTAAAATATTTCTTCTAAATCTATTGTTAGGCAGCTGTAACTTTTTTTTTTGACAGGTATAGCTTAATAATGATCTAAAAATAATATAATCTCAATTTACATGAGTTTAAATGAAACTTTTTATTGTGCACTTTCTGCGATTATTTATTTTTTCTACCGTTAATTAAAAAAGAGTTTAAAAATACTTTTTGAGTTTTTACCACAATAATTTTCTGTGTTGTGACAATTTTTATTTTTAGCTTATGGCTTGTTAAAGAAGTGAATGAGCCTATTGATAGATTATTTATATTACCAGGCATAAGGTAAATCATTGTACTTTTTGTAGAATGAACATTTTGTCGCACTGATTTTTTTTTTTTTGCTCTTTTAAAAATACATTGTTGCTTGTTGTAGCACATGAATTATTTCACAAGGTATCACCAAATACATTAAACCTCTGCGGGAATCATACTGGGTATGCCATACTGTTGTATACATGCAATTCCTCCCATCACGCAACACATAAAAACCGAGTGCGCTATTGTGCGACGTAAGATACGCCCTTCCTGTCCCTGCAATCCAATTGTGGATACTCCTGTCGTCAGGTTTTGGGGCGAAATCATTTTACTTGTGATTGCTCCACTGGAATTAGTAGCTGCCATTAAGATAGCTGATAGCCCAATTTCTCTTGCTGCTACAACTTGAAGGTTACCAAATAGGGAATTGGCTGACGTATCGCTTCCTGATAAAAAACACGCTAAAAAAAAAAAGAGAGAACATTAGCCACTCCAAACATTACCAGAATTCGGTGCCTTACCAACCCAGCCAAGCCAGGCCGAAATAAAGGGAAAGGCTTTACCAACAGAGGCTAATTGATACCCGATAGTGTAGACTATGCCTAAAGGAGAACGCATTCATATTTATATGGGCATTTCTAAAAGTGGCAATATGCTTGCATGTGTTGACGTACCTGAATAATTGTACAAATATGCAAAGGCCATGATAAATGACACTGTAATTATGGGCTTGTAAAGTTGTACTACAGTATCTCTTAATGCAATTTTAAAAACGCGGGGATGAACTCCATAAAGCAACACAATCACTGAAAACGGAATAGAAGCAACCATAATAGCGGTTCCTGTGGCCAGTGGTTGAAAACTCCAGATCGCGTCGTATTTTTTTCCATACAATGTTAACCAAACCTTAATAAGATTTCGTATTATTAATCATGGTCTAATTTTAGTGACAACCTAAAGGGGGGGGGGATTTACCTCTTGATGAAGATGTGGCCATTTCACATCAATTTGACCCTTTGTGGAAACTTTGGCAAAAGTCCAGCTATTATTATAACAAAACAGGGTTAAATTTCTTTTGCACATCTCCTATTAATAGACTCTTAACTTCTTACATGATAACAACAACAACAATCAGCAGCCAGGGACTCCATGCGAGCAGCGTATACTTTGCAGAAAGCTTATCGACACGACTCGAGACTTGACTTTCTGCATCACTTTCCTTCTCTTCTTTTATCTCTTGTGCAAAGATATCCTCCTCCTGCTGCTGCTGCTTAAGCATGGAATTGATATTAGCCTCGTACTCCTTTCGGTAACGCGGTTTCCAAAATTGAACAAAGGCAATCACAGAGATCAATGAGACTAATCCGGCGATTAAATCCGGGAGTTCGGGGCCTACCAAGTTTGCAAAAATTCCTTGCATCAAGGCAAATGAAAATCCGGCTACCAATGCCACTGGCCAGCATTCAATTAATCCAGCTCGAGGTCCTGCGTAGAATAACAATGCATAGGCTGGTAAGAATAGACTGAATATAGGTAACTGTCGACCCATCATGGCAGAAAGCGCTAAAACTGGTAAACCTGTTAAAGAGGCGAGCGTTGTCACAGGTATACCAAGTGCTCCAAAAGCTACTGGAGTCGTGTTAAAAATAAGTGTATAAACAAGAGCGTCTTCTGGATCAAATCTACAATGATATTGAAAAAAGTGATTGAGTCAGCTTTTGACACAACTACAAAAAAAAAAAAAAAAAAAAAAAAAAAAAAAAAAAGATCGTCCTCACTAACCCTAAAGCCACCATCATGGAGGAACAAATGGCGCCAGGTACACCAAAACCTGCCACGCCTTCTAACAGGGCGCCGAAGCAAAATCCAATAATGATCAAAATAATTCTCATATCGGGTGGTGTACTAGATATCATCCATTTACGAAATAAATGAAATATCCCAGACCGAACTGTAATATTATAAATATACCTAGTAAAAGAGAATGTTTTAAAAAAAACGCCTCACCCCATCATTTTCCTCTCTCTCTCTATTTTACATTGCATTGGCAACAATCCACATAATTGGCCAGTTGGCATATACTACACCATTACCAATAGATTCGAATGCTTGTGTTGCTGGCATTTTCCAACCAAAGATAGCAATAAAGATGCTATTGTTTACAAAAGGGGTTAAAAATGCCGTCAAAAATACTACAAAAAAAAAAAAATGTTTACCAAACAACCAGACCTGTTGATGCAGCATAATACGCTGGCACTCGAAATACGCCCAACATGATAAGAACAATAATGAGTGGTATAATGCCAACAAAAAATGACCCAATCAAGCTATCATTGATCGGCTGTAGTTGTTGAATAAAAATCCCTGATTGAATAATCGATTCTGGAGGAGGAAGACCTAATGCCATGATAGATTTAATAAAAGAATAAAAACATTACAGAAGGAGAAGGAGAGAAAAGAAAAGAAAGATTCGCGGGAATTTATTATGATTTGATTATGCGCTAGATCATGACTCTATGATTCTCGAGACATATTCCCCCTCATTTTTATGTATGTATGAACGTCATTTCCCACAATATCAACGGCAATAAAAAGTAGCAGTTTATTCTATAATTAATGATAATGTTCAGGAAGGATCTTACGAAGCACGCCTACAAAATAATATATGGATTTTAGCATGGAATAAAATTTTACAAGAATAAAGGAGGCGATTACCATCCAGAATAAAACTCGTTAATCCCCACAGCTCCTTCTCTCCATGCACATGATCAGGTAGTTTAAATACAGTGTACTCGCGTTTGCTCTCGCGAAATTGTTTGGTAATTCTCACTTTGGGATCAATCAGGTATTCGATAGGCAACGTGAATACACTAGATACCTCATCGGGATTAAATCTCGTAAATAAATCATCTGATTCTGTCTTTACATATCCCACATAAGGGTGCACACGCAGCGATCCTGTCTTGTTGGGTAAAGCTGAGTAACATCCTAATATATCCACAGCAGAAGGTTCCAACCCGATTTCTTCATGCGTCTCTCTTAACGCTGTATGCTCTAACGTTGGATCTTCCGGCTCTTTTGTGCGTATGTGTGTAAAAAAAAAACGGGGTTTAGCATAAAGCATGACTCGCATAGCTTTCAAACGACTTACCTTCTTTTCCTCCTGGAAAACTAGACGAAATGTGAGTTGATGAGACATGCGTCGTATGTTACTAGTTACCTAATTTCTCCCTGATGAGTTCTCATGTTCTCATTGCGTACTGTAAACAAGACACTGGGTTTACCCTGGACTACACATAAGGGTACCAGAACAGCTGCTTCCTTGACATTAGGTGCATAAGGTAATTTAAATCGAGGACAGTTTAACAATCGCTTGCTAAACAGGGACAACGTTGTGGTATCGAAGACGATAGGTGCAGTACGAGATATCATGGGAGAAAATAATTTTAAGGGGAATGCAGGCGGACACAGCACCACCTTTTTTTTTTGTCATTGAATATCAGTCATGTCGGACAAAATTTATTTTTAGACTATTTTCTTTCTAACAGGTAAGAGTTGATTCAGACCTTTATAATAGCCGTGCTAACTTCATATCCCTGAGATCATTATGACGCTAGAGAATTTATGGGGTAAATGTGATTGTTTCAAGGACCCAGAGTGGAAGAAGGTAGACCACAGACAAGTAATGACCGCATGCAATTTCCTTTTTTTTTTTTTTTTTTTTTTTTCACTTAAACTTTGTGCCATGTAAATACAAAAGATAGGTGGTTGCACATACATTGATCGTTTGTGAAATAACTACAAACTAGTAAAAGTGGTACCAAATAACCTATCCCCGGAACTCCCCTTCATCTCAAAAAAGGGTTTTGATGTAGGTAATTTAAGTTATTTACGTAATTGGTTAAATCTAGGGCTATTTAAAGGCTATGGGAAACATTTTTGTACCACCAATCATGGTAAAACAAATGCTATTGTCTACTTCAAATCATAAGTAAATCTCTTCTTACTCCACTGTTTGTCAGGACTCTACATACAGTCTAAAAACAAAAGTGCGTACGGAGTCCCATTCACGTACCAGAACAAAGTAGAACAAGTCTAATTATATAAAGGTCGTAAACGTTCATGAACTCTTTAAGATATATATAAATGAAGCGCTCTAAGTAGATTAGGTTACAAAAAATCAAAAGGTCTCACTTGATTTATTTTAAAAAACAATTACTTTAAAAGTCAATATTGGTAGTGCTCGCAACACCAAAATTATCGCTGAATAAGTATAATTGGGATAAACTTAAAGTTATATTTAAACAATTGTCAAACTCATGGTAGATTGACTAAAGCGATCATCAAAAAATGGGGTTGTATACAAATAGTATTACGTAATGTTTTCAAGCCACTTGTCTTTTTATAAGCTAAAAGGACATTTGCGCCCAGGACATCTAAATAAGTTAATCAAAGCACATGCGTGTTCAGAAATATCGACATTTATGCTTGTGATACTTGTTTGTCTCCTTTTACTATTGGTATACAATGGTTCTCTATCCAAAATTGAGACTTTAAAATGCGACGGGACATAATATGTATATTACTGACACCACTGTGGGGGGGTTTTTTTTTGGTATGCTTATACATCAGGTCGTTATTGTGATTCTTGCAAGCAACGTAAATACTAAATCAAGATATATACATTCTGATATCTACTTTATTTTGGGATGAACTACTACGGATATGTTTATAAGAAGAGTATGTATCTTTACTGATGTCTTCCAGCCCAACCTTTAAAGAATAATGCATTACTGGAGCTCCCCAAACAGAAATTTACATCAGCAGTAAAAGCCCAAATAGGTGAGCAAATATGCATCATAATAATTATTACACTCTTATAAAGGGGGTGTTGATTTATTTGTCGGAAGCTAACGAATTCTATATGAAATGCCGGCATATGCGGGTCTTTCTAATGTATAAAGATTCGTTCAAATCTGGTTAGATAAAGCTATATAACTTGGGTGTTATGAAAATGACGTTAGAAACTAGACAAAGCAAGAAAGTTTAGAGCATCGTTTAAACTGCAAGTACATTCACCCTTGGTTTTATCAATTGTTGCATACATAATGTTATGAACGGAAATCATATCTTGTTATACAAATCTCAGTTCGAATACTTATCAAGGTTCTTTATCGCTACAAATTTCAATTCAAATTGATATCTACTAAACTGATTTGGCAAAGTTGATATCACACGTTTCTATATCATGTGGTGATTATTACAAAACGTATTTGTTTCATTGGATTCAACTCAAGATTCAGACAGATATTACAATGAAATGGATCTAGACTAAAATATAGAAAATTGCGAAACTTTCTCTAGTTACTCCTTAACGCTCTATCGTCTCCTATTGCTATAATTTACTTTTTCGATCTGTGATTGAGAAATGCTAGTCCTGATATATAAACATCATGCCACTTATTACTCCTTTACGGAAACTCTGGTACTTGTCTCTAATAATTTCGTAATTCGTTTTTTTTTGAGGTAGAGAAAGAGAGAGAAGTGTGTGTGTGTGATATAATAGGTAAAACTTTATTTGATTCCCAAAAAAAAAAAAAAAAAAAAAAAAATAGCTTAAATAAACAAAACAAAGGGGGACTTTTAAAACAAAACATTTATGTGTCACAATTGTAAATTGTGCAATGTAAAGGTGCTCGTATGATTATGAAACTACAAAAGCTTGAATCTATGAGTGCGTGTCAATTACCAGAGTTGTTATATATATTCATTTTGGTTTGTGTCTTCTAGATATTCGTTGCTTATCTCGATTCCTCATCTGCCGATTAATTTGCATACTGGATTTCATTGGATGAATACATTTGCGTAACAATCAAAGTCATGAGCACAATATGCATTTGGTAAATGTTATGGTTCTTGTTACCGAAACAGATTATTTATACAAAAAGACTGAAGTTTGTTATTCAGGTTGGTTTTTCTTTTTCTTTATAAAAAAAACATAAATTAAATATCATGAAAGGTAGATTTGTTCCGAAGCAACATTTGACACATTCTACAAATCCATATATTCACAAGTGCTGTGGCTGTATACATTTGAGAATGGGAAGTGCTCTGACATGCTTAATTTGGGCTGTAAGTGCCAAATCGACTTTTTTTTTTGTTTGTTTGTCAATAACGATTTTTTAGGGAATATCACTGTATTTTGCTATCCTTTCATTTCAATCTAGAAGTCGTAAGCATATAAACGTACAGTCAAATCAAGTGATAGTATATATTAATCATATTTTCAGCATTTTATTCGTTTATGGATCCTACTGGATTGTATATTTTCGGCGCAATCAATCTTATACTTTTCGGAGTCAGTTTGGGTACATTGATTTTGATTTATCTTGTAAGGCAGAAACAAAAAGTACAATAGAGTTGTAACTAAAATAAATCACAAATATCTAGAGATCACCTATGGGAATGAAGGCAGCGTCATTTATCATTAACTGTGTGGTGTTTGTTCTTGTGGTAGACATGACTGTAAACACAATATTATTCATTGTTCGACGCGAAGCTTATGTGAATTGGTGTAGTCAAGCAAATGCTAAATTACTTCACTACGCGCTATTTTTAAACGACGATCCCGATAAGATTAGTGAAGAAGACCTTTATAATTGCGGCCGAACTTGGGAGGATGAGTTGAAGTTTTCTG
Organism: Mucor mucedo; assembly: GCF_025094135.1. Classification (NCBI taxonomy): domain Eukaryota; kingdom Fungi; phylum Mucoromycota; class Mucoromycetes; order Mucorales; family Mucoraceae; genus Mucor; species Mucor mucedo. Next base: position 37,856 of record NW_026252447.1, on the reverse strand, counting down.
TGTTATCGACCATTGTTATGATTGCCGTTTATGTAAGTTATCCCTTATTTATATATAAAAAGAGACATGTAATAACACCTTTGATGCAATACAGCTTTATTTGGCTATCAGTATATTTTCATATAGCGTCAAACTTCGTTTTAGAATCAAGCATGAAATCATGGGTAGAATGCGGGGAGATATGATGGGAGGTATGATGTTGCCACCAGGTCCAATGTCCACGATTTAAAAAAAAAAAAAAAAAAAAAGTATGGTACAACCACCCCAAATCGGATTAGACCTTTTTTTTTTTTTTTTTGTAAATGATGTATTTTTTTATTTCTTGTTTTCTATTTTACCTTTTTTTTTTTCTTCTTATTCATAATTCTTCTTTCCCCTTTCCCCCTTTTTTTTTTTCAAATATTAAAATGACTTTTCATCGTATAAACCAGTACAAGGAAAAGAAGGCAGGAAAGGTTATGCCGACAGCAAAGTCGCACACATCGTCCAAAATATCAATAGATCGACCTCTTCCTAGGGCTCCAGCCCCTGGTAATTTTAATGTCAATTATACCACATTAGAAGTAAGAATACCCAATTATACATTTGGAAAAGCAAAAGAGTTGGCAGGAGCAGGTGGATTGATTGCTGTCTGTCTTGGAAAAAGGTACATAAAATTTTGTTGTGTGGAGTTTTACTAAATAAATAATCAGACACAGTGACGGTATTGTTGTACTGGCCAAAGTTTCACCCCACTCAGTACGTTTAGAACGAGAGTTTTATGTTTCAAAACGAATGCATTCCTTAGCAGGTGGAGAACAGTTTATTGCCGACGCCACTGAATATGTTTCTCTTGTCCAGGATGGTTTAGCAGCCATTATATACAGTAATGTGAAACAAACAGACTGCATTTACTTCGAGCAAGATCAAAAGTTAAAATACCAATCCCTCTATTCACTTGGACAGTTGACGAACACTGGAGACTTTTGGAAAGTACCTGTAGAGTCGTGCATACCAAGGTTTATCAACTCTTCTCTCGACATGTTTCTTGATTTTGCAATTGAATGTTGTTCAGCACTTCAGTTTCTACATGAAAATGGTGTTGTTCATGGCGAGTTAAGACCAAGTGCCTTTCAATGCGGATATACCGATGGAAAGCTACAAGTGAAGATCTGGAATTTCGGCGGCGGATTAAATTCCTATGAGGAATTACTTTTGACCAGTTCCAGATGGCGATCTTTTATGGCTACCACAGACGGCTCAAGTAACACCAACAATAGTTTAATACCCACACCTCCACCACTTCCTCCCGTGCCAATCACTTCCAGATTCAATCCACACTTACATGATAATCTCAACGAAGAACCCAATTATTTCTCTGACATGACTGTCCAGAACAGAAAACCTAATTCAAGTCGATTTTACTCTCCCAAAGAATTTCAGACTTCTCTAATTTATGTTAGTCCAGAACAAACAGGTCGGACATCCAATGCTCTGGATCATCGTGCAGACTTGTACTCCCTTGGAATCATGTTTTATGTCATTTTGACCGATCGAGCCCCTTTTGAAGGAAGTGCTATGGATGTAGTTCATTCGATTCTGTCAAAAAATGTACCTCTTGTACATACCATCAGAAAAGATATTCCACCCGTTATCAGCTCAATCATTGATAAACTAACAAGAAAGGTGAAGTATACCTCGATCAATTAAAGTTCAAGACCATATTAAAACTTTTTACCTCTTCTTTTTTTAGACAGTAGATGAAAGATATGACAGCGCATATGGTTTAAGAGAAGATTTAATCGAATGTAAAAAAAGAGTTGCTGCACTAAATCCAGACGAGGTAAGTTTTGTGGTATATTAGGTTTCTTAGTCTCATCCCTCCCTTCATCAGTCCTTGGTATTCTTTCCTTTGGGCTTACGTGATGTGAATCCCGTATTTAAAATATCCGATAGAACATATGGACGTAACAGGGAAACCGAATTAATCAGCAATATTATTCAAAACACATACACTATACATCAAGTTGAGAAAAGAAAGACCAAGGAGAACGATATAGACGAGGCAAAATCAACTGATATACAATCCAGTACATTAAAGGAAGCTGATACATTGCTAAGGACCAATGCTTCCACATCCTTGGATAATTCAAGCTGCCAAGTCATCGTTTTGAAAGGTCCAGGCGGAATAGGCAAAACCACATTGGTCACTACTTTAAATGCTCAAGCTCGTCATTGCGGCTATACTGCTTCCGCTAAATTCGACAAAAATCAAAAGAGACCTTATAATGGCTTGCTACGATGTCTATCTTCTATCTTGAGACAATTATTGACCGAGTCCGAACATGTCGTACGGGAATTTTATAAGGATTTAAAAGATAATTTAGGTCCCCAGTTCAGTAACGTCAGATTAATGGTAAATATGGTGCCAGAATTAAGACCCATCTTGTATGATTATAGAGAAAAAGTAAATGTGCCCGATGATGATGCTCTTTCATCCATATTAAACACCGAAACAAGATTTCACGCAGTAAAGATAACAAACTAAATTACTTACATTTCTCTGACTAATTTTCTTGTACCTCCCAGGTTTTTCTAAACATCATACGATGTATCGCAAGAAAAAAAATGATTACTTTGGTAAGCCTAAGCCCCCTTTCCCTCTCCCTCCCCCTCCCCCCAAAAAAAATGAGAGGAAGTAATATTAATTTTTTAATCCCACTAGTGCCTGGATGATCTACAAGAGGCAGGTCAGTATCTGTAGATTTATACATATATAAATATACACTTGTATAATAGGAGTGTCTTAATCCTCTTCTTCCTTTTAGATGAACCGTCTATTCATTTAATCAGTGCACTTATCTTATCACGTACCACAATGCTTGTTATACTCACCTTCCGAGATGGAGATGAAACACCACGTCGAGTTATTGAGATTCTTGAGAAATGTGGCAACCCTGTCACCATTATCCAACTTTATCCATTAGGCAATGAAGTCTTACGAGACATGGTTCTTGACACATTCTATAATACACACAGGACCACCACAATTCAATCGGATCTTGCACAAGAGCGAGAGGACAGATTAAATGTGATCCAACCGCTTGTAGACATCATCTACAGCTGGACTCGAGGTAACCCATTTTACGCTAAACAGTTTTTAAAGACGATGAAACGAAAAGAGGATATCTGGTTTGATTGGGCTGAAAAACATTGGAAGTTTCGTCTGGACAATATTACAAAGCTATTTAATCATTCACCTACACACGGGAAAAAGACCTCGAACCACGAAATTTTGATGATGACTGGCCATTTAGAAAATACAAAGAACAGCCAGGAACTATTCGATGTCAGAAATTTGGTGTCGCATTTACGTTCATTGGATTCAAACTCACAGCATTTCTTAATGTGGGCAAGTCTAATTGGACATGTATTTAACTTTAGAAGAATTAAATGGTTGATGATGGCGGGTGATATTACATCGGATGATAACAGTAGTGCAAGTAGCAAGAGTGATGCGATAGGATTGGAAGAGGAAGAGAAAAGATCGAGTCAGGCTATCTTGGGCCTTCAGACTGCACTTAGTGAAGGTATCGTTCAATTTAAAGCCGGTAACGATTTTCACTTCATCCATGATCGCTATTATCAAGCAGCTTCCATGTTGATCCTTGACCCAGTGCAACGCGAAACCATGCATTTAAAAATCGGACAAATGCTCATGCTGGAAGAAGAAGTAGAGGAAGATGACAACGTGTTCTTGATTGCTGATCATTTTGTAAAAAGCGCTCGTTTGATTCGATTTCTTGACAAAACAAAATGTTATCGAGATGTATTGATTCGTGCTGGTAACGAAGCAACGCTTTCGGGTGCATTACAGATATCCGCTACTTATTATGAATGCGCCATTTCTCTTTTAAACGAAAATATTGAACAACGTTGGGTGGATGGCCCCGATAGCTTCTTTTCAGAAACTCTCAATTTGTACATGAAAACACTCGAACTGAATTGGTTGAAGAATACAGAGGATGAAAGTACTACTCATGATATATCCGCAGATACACGAGAAAGCATGTTAAAACAGATTATGGAACATACACAGGATTTCCCTGTTGAAAGAGCTCAAGCATGGAGAATCCAGGCTCGTATTTTCTTCCAGCAGTCTGAATATCGAAAGGGTATTCATAATATTTTGCAAGGCTTGGAAGAATTAGGGATCGTCGTCGATTTGAATATCACCGACGAAGGTGTATTGCAATACTATCATGATTTCAAGCCTAGTATTACAAAGCCTGGTCTTGAGATTCTTTCGAAATTGGGTCCATGCCAAAATCAGAAGCAAATGGCAATTATGACATTGTTAAATGAAGCTTGTACAGGCGCTTATTGGGTAAACCCTATATTGGTAGATTTCTTTGCGCTCAAGTTATGCGAACTTTCCCTTCGTCATGGTTACACTCCGGCAAGTGGTGGTGGATTCATTTGGGTAGGCTGCACTGCCACACGGGCCTCCGAGTTTACTTTTGCTGCACAATTAGGTCAGTTTGGTGTTGCTATTAGTGAGAAATATGCGGGCAATTCTGAAATAGCAAGAGCAATTATTGTTCATCATGCCATGTTGGCCCAATGGACCGGTGTTCATGTGAGAGAGTATATTTATCAATATCAACGTGCTTACAAATATGCACTTGCTGGTGGAGATATGGTAAATGGCCGGATAATAAACAAACGAACATACACACATTCGAAATATGTCTAACCCTCCTCTCGATCTAGTTATTTTCATCAATGGCGTTATTCCATGTGGCAAGTACGCTGTATTGGACTAGCTGTAATTTATCAGAATTGCATTGGCATTTAAATCATTCGATGGAAGAATGCGATAAAGGAAGCTCTAAAGATGTCATGATTTTGAATATCTCACTATGGAGATCTGTTCTGGTATTTCAAGGAAAGACAAACGCTACTGACGATCCCGAGAAATTAATGAATGATCCCGATAGTAATTTTGATGAGCCTTCGTTTGTAGAAGATTTAAAAAGTCAAAGTATCAACTCTGGAAACCCTCTAAACTGGTAAGTATTTTTGATATCTATATGCTAAATGTTGAACCCCCTCTCTCTTTTTTCGTTCTTCTTATGTAGGCATTACAGTTTTAAAATGATATTATTGTTCCATTTTGGGTTTACAAAAGCAGCTTCGGAATTAGGATTTAAAATTTTCGATAACTCAGTCAATGAAGCTGTGTAATGAATCACCCCCTAAACCACCCTATGAATTGCATTCACTTACTTTCTCTTTTATTATATTAGACATCGTCATGTTGGTATTGCTATGTACTATCATAGTATAGCAGTCGTAGAGTCGCTTCGTGATCCAAGTCTCGATCCAGAGATCCGAGAGAAATACACTTGTCAATTACAAAAGAATAGAAAAAGACTAAGCGAACTTGCAGATCATTCAGAAGTCAATTATCGAATGTATCAAAAGATTGTCGTAAGTTTTCTATTTCTTTTTGCACTTTAAAATCCATACCTACAGAAACCAACATTCATCAATTTTTTATTTTTTAAAACAAAAATGCAGGAAGCAGAAGTATCCACAATGGAAAATGATATGCCTCGAACCCTCAAATTATACGACGAAGTCATTGAACTCGGGTTAAAAGGAAATTGGTATTCTTTCTCGGGTTTGACTTTTGAATTGGCTGCACAATATTATATGCGTAGTGGGTTGAGTATGCTGGCCATACCCTTATTGTCTCGTTCCATCGAGTTTTACGCCCGCTGGGGAGCGTTCGGAAAGGTAGAGTATCTCAAAAAGAAATATAAGGACGAGTTAAAAACCCAATCCGTGTCCGGCTCTGAAGACATGGCTGTCCAAACCGAAGATGTGATTGTAGGCACAACAACTGTAATCGATAAAGTTTTAAATGTGTGGGACAACAATAGTGACGGAACAACTCCTGATTCCTCACTTAAAGAATTATACAATAATGAAAATCCTCCAACAGCTATCGCAACAACAATTACACAAGAAGAAGCACAAGAGGTGCATGAGGAAACTTTGTTCTCTCTGGATATGGTTGATTTAACTTCCATTATCAAGAGTTCTCAAGGTAATTGAAATTATTCGCCATGAAGTTACATATTTATCCCGTTGCTCACGTATCTGTAGTTATTTCAAACGAAATGAATTCATTTGACGAGCTTTTAAAGAAAATGATTGGTATTATCATGATTAATTCGGGCGCAGAATCTGGTGCTATTATTATCAAGGAAGGATTTTTTGGAATAGCGGCTTATTCTATTCGATCTACCGAGCCCACATGTCAAACCTTTGAACCACCTATCCCGCTGCGCGATGATGATGACAAAATTACTACTTCAATAGTCCATTATGTCATTCATACACACACAAACCTGTTCATTCCAAATGTGGAAGATGATTCACGTTTTGCAACAGGTTCCAACGGCCAAAGAAAATGTGCAGTTATCTGTATGCCAATTATGCACAAGAGCACAATTGTGGGGGTTTTGTACCTACAAGCCAACCTCAATACATTCACCAATAAGCATGCCAATGTTTTGGCTCTTTTATGTGACCAGATCGGTATCTCTATCACCAACGCTCTTCTATTTAAATCCGTACAAAAGGCCACAAAAGCCAACGCCCTTATGATCGAAAGCCAACTCAAGGCACTAGAAGAAGCACGTGCCAGTCGAGAACAAGCGCTTCGGGCCACCAAGATGAAATCGAATTTTTTGGCCAACATGTCTCACGAGCTGCGCACACCCTTTTCAGGTTTCTATGGCATGATTTCGTTATTAAGTGAAACAAGATTGGACGCTGAACAACGTGAGTTTGTGTCGATTGCCAAACAAAGTTGTGAAATGCTGTTGCATATCATTGACGATTTATTGGATTTCTCCAAGTTGGAAGCGCACAAGGTAAAACTGCACTATGGCTTGTTTTATATCGAGGATTTGATTGCGGATCGAATGGAGTTGCTCATTACGTTAGCGACCAACAAAAATGTGGAGTTGTCCTATTTTATTGATGCTGATGTCCCTTCCATTGTGTATGGTGATGGTAATCGAATTGGTCAAATTTTGATGAATTTAATCGGAAATGCGATTAAGTTTACGCACCACGGTGAAGTCGTTGTACGATGTGGTATTGATAATGATGTCAATGATCCGGATCATGTCACTTTAAAGATATCCGTGCAAGATACCGGTATTGGTATGACAGAAGATGAAATCAAAGGATTATTCTTGCCATTTAGTCAGGTTGATGGTTCAACTACAAGGTAAATGAGGATACTTCGTCCCTATTTTTTTTTTTATGTCGTATTAAAATTTATATATATAGAAACTTTGGTGGAACGGGACTAGGTCTTTCCATTTGTCTTCAACTGGTGAGATTGATGCATGGTGACATTCAGGTTAAATCAACGCGTGATATCGGATCCTTATTTACATTCAAAATACGCGTAAAAAATGGTGCATCTGTAGCTGAACCTAACGCAGATGACCCGCGTGCCAGTTCAATGAATTTATTAATCACCCAATTGGGTCAACCTCGTATCCTCATGGTCTGCTTTGATAGAGTCAAATCTATGATCGAATCATTTATACCCTGGATCGAACGTTTAGAAAACCGAGCCAATATGGATGATGCAATTTCGCTGGCCCTCAGAAGTGCGGCGCAAGGAATTCCATATGATTGTATCATTATTGACTCCCCCTTAACTGAAGCCATGACCAAATTAGTTGCTGCAATTGAAAAGAATCCTCAACTTCAAAATATGCGTGTACTTTTATTGATTGCACCCACCGTAGAGAATATTCGTCGTCATTTTGCAAATTCAGGAATCACAAATAGCAATGAATCACCCCGTCTTCATCAAGTATTTCATCCATCGGTTACACAATTATCCAAGCCCGTACGACGCGCAAAGCTTTTGACAGTGCTTGTCAAGCTGCTTTCGAGCCCAGTGGTGACGATTGTTTCACCCAGCGAGAGTGCAGATTACAAGTCCTCAGAGATTGTGTCCCCTGTAAGTGCCACTACTACGAAGCGACTGAATATAGGTCTTCGTGTCGAGCTATCCCCTTACTCTACGCAAGGAAACCAAGGGTTTTTACCGGAAGAATTAGCGATCTTTAAAGGTCAACGAATTCTCGTGGCTGAAGATAACTTTATTGCACAGCGACTGATTGTAAAGCAGCTAGCAAAATTAGGATTTGTGGTGGATAAATGTAATAATGGATTCGAATGCTTTGATACTTGGAAATCGAAAGATCCCGGGTATTATATCTTGGCTTGGATAGATCACCATATGCCTGGTTGCGATGGTTTAGAAGCTACACGCATGATTCGAAGATACGAAAAAGAAATGAACTGTATACCTGCTTTACCGATTATTGCACTTACAGGTAAAAAAAGAAATTAATTAAAAAAACACGAAAAAATAATTTTACTAATGCTATTTCTAAAGCTGACATACAATCTACCGCTCAAGATAATTGTTTCAATGCTGGTATGAATGATTATGTCACTAAACCGCTTATGCAAAAGGACCTTGCTACCATTTTGAGAAAATATTGTTTAGGTCCCACAATCATCTAATGCAAATAAAAGTCCCACAAAATTGTAAATAAAGAGCCATACATATAAATTCTAGGGTCTTTCTAACAAAAAGGCTTTAATCCACTAGGCCCTTTGTACCATTTTCAAAGTTGTTTGACTGCCGCGATGTTAAGTTTTCTACGTCGAACCTAAATAAAAGGATATGCTATCAAAGCATAAGAACATTTTATGAGCTATTACGCAAAAGTATAACGGTCAATCATGCGACTAATAGAAAAAAATTCAGAGGTACAAATAAGGTAAGGCTATTCATTTAAGCGTCTTTTCTTGATATGGGATTCTTTATTCTCTAGTTCATTATCCTATAAAATAAAAGCTATCAGTAAAAAAAGTCTTATGGAACTAGGAGGTTAATAGACAGTACCGATGTAGTGGATCCATGCCAGCTTGGATTCTTTAATACAGATTTAATCTCTTCAGCATTTTTCAAGACATCCATCCAAATGTCCAATAATCCGTTGGTAACGTCGACAGTGTGATTAAACACGGCAAGCTGATCTTTTGTTTTACTTAGATTGTCCAAGACGTTTTCAAAGGTGCGATTCATCATCTTTAAGTTCTCATATTCTTCCTTGAGCTCTTGATTGTATTCTGCTGAATTGTTCGGATTAGGCACAATAGGACCATTTTGATTTACGCCACGCCCAAGAAATGTCGATCGACGGCTTGATCTAGAGAATGTGCTTTGTCGATGGTTGGGTAATGCGCGTTCAGGATTCATTATTGATTTGAGGGTAAAACGGAGGGAGAGAAGGGGAGTGAGAACACTAAGAATTTACAAGCACCGCTTCAGCGGCATTTTTGTGACGCTACTTTTTTTTTCCCCCAAGTGAGACAGGTTGAATCAAAAGCAGTGAATGCCCTGCTAGTTTTTTTATATTAAAACATTGTAATCGACATTTGTGGGACCCATTTGTATCTATTGTAAAAAGCTGGTAATTTCCTAATAAGCTGATAATCATATTCTTTTAATATCGGATGCCGGATATGTCCTGCGAGTCATAGAAGCACAAATGATCTGAGTCATATTGAGTCTTACATATTTCATAAAAAAAAAAAAAAAAAATGAAAAAAAAATCTAAAGCACTTTCCAATTGATTGGCTTACCTAAACATTATCGTGTTATAATATTACGTTAGGTACATTGGATGTATTCTTTGATAATGCAGCATGTATTTTATGAAGAAGATGATTTGTTTAAAAATTTTGTGGGGTTATTCGTTGCAAAAGTTTATTTTGGGTTTGATACCCAGCATTCTGTATTACTGGAGGGGTGGAAACCCAAGCAAGAAAAGATAAAAAAAGCCCTGCTAACTCGTGAGAAATAAATAATGTAATCGTAGATAAAGTTTGATGTGTTGACGATCTTTCTTTAATCCCCACATACAGTAAATCAAACAAACACCCATACAAAATCAAATATTTTTTTAAACGCCTCTACTTTTCCTATCCCTAAACCTTTCTTATCGTTTTTGGATTAAATGCAAAAAAAAACGTCATTCATAATAGAGTATACGCTACGACTTTAGCTTCTTTTGATAGACGTCATTGAAATATAAAGATTTACAGCTTAACTAATCTGATTTCTCTTTAGTATCTGGATTGATCTCATAGTTTTTTTTTTTTTTTTTTCATGATATCCCAGAATTGTTTAACTGGGTATCTTCGCCATTCTAAAATTGAGTCTCACTATTTGATTTTTAGTATAAATTAAGAGCTATTGACTTTTCTCTTGTTTCTGTGTTCTTTTTTTTTTTAAATCCCTTTTACTCTCTTCATTTATTTCTTTTTTTTTATACATATATTTTCTGTGATTTATTAAAAGCGATATGCCCTCACATCTCGATGCCAATACAGGCGACGCTCCCGGAAAGATGTCAAATAGCTCAGGCTTTTCATTTGGTGGACATTTGGAAAATAAGAACTCCATCACATCCATTGAATATGAACCTTCCATAGCCAGCCGTCACTCCTCTATAGAAGATGAAGGACCCGTTGTGACACCCCATATGGGCCTTCTTAGTAGTTGTAATATGGTAAATTGATCGAATCCTGCATTTTTTTTTTCCTTTTTTTTTTTTAATTTTACATATTTTGGGTGGCTTTTCTTAACTAAATTTTTTTCTTTCCTTCTTTCTGCAGATTGTTGGTCTTATTATCGGTAGTGGTATTTTTGCTTCACCCGGTCCTGTTACACTAAAGGTTCACTCTGTCGGTGCCTCTCTTGTCATTTGGGCTATTGGTGGTATCCTCAGTATGATCGGTGCCCTCTGTTATGCTGAGTTAGGTACTATGATCACTAAATCAGGTGGTGAATATCAATACTTGAAATATGCATACGGCCTTTGCGCCGGTTTGACATTCAGTTGGGCCAATCTTTTATTAACCAATCCTATTGGTACTGCTTCTATCGCCACCGTCTTTGCTCAGTATATTATGGAAATGGCTTACTTCGATCCCGAGAACCCCGCCGCTGCTAAGGCCAACATGCCTAGTTACGCCTTGAAGCTTGTAACTATCGGTTGTATCTGGGTAGTTGTTCTCTTTAACGCGTTCGGAAGAAAGGCCGGTGCCATGATTGCCAACGTCTTTACGGCCGCCAAATTATTAGCTCTTGTTATGATTATCATTATTGGTTGGGTTTGGATCGGTAAAGGCAATGTTCAGAATTTCCAACATGCCTTTGATAACAGTTCTTCCAATGCGCTTGATTACGGTACTGCCATGTATATGGCTCTTTTCTCTTACAACGGTTGGAACAACTTAAATTATGGTATTGCCGAAGTCAAGAACCCTAAGCGTATTCTTCCTCTTGCTATCACCATCTCATGTACCATTGTTACTATTGTATATATTTTGGGTAACATTGCTTACTTTGCTACTCTTCCCGTTGATACTGTCTCTACTTCCACCACTGTTGCTATGCAGTTGGGTATGGTTGCCATGGGAAAGGGAGGTGCCTATTTCTTTGCCCTCATGGTTATCTTCTCTACATTTGGTGCAGTGAACGGTAATGTCTGGGCCGCCTCTCGTCTCATTATGGCTGCCGCCAATGAAGATAGTGTGTATATGCCTCCCTTTTTTGGTAAGTTGGATGAAAAGCGTGATACACCTATTCGGGCTCTTGTCCTCGTTGGTGTAATTGCTACGATCTGGAGTATTCCTGGTGATTTCACATATCTTGCCAACATGTACAGTTTCACGGGTTGGTTATTCTATGGTATTGCTATTTTCGGTTTGATCTTGATGCGATTTAAGAAGAGCACAAAGAATATGCACCGTCCTTTCAAGATCTGGCTTCCGTTAGCCATGTTCTTTGTACTGATCGATATCTATCTTGTTATTGCACCATTGATTGATGCCGGCTCTGAAGGTGTGTACCAGTATATTATTTGTATTATTGTGGGGCTTTTGGCTATTCCTATCTGGTTTGTGCGTGTCAAAAAGCCTTGGATCGGTCGTAAACTCTGGGGCTGGATTCCCGGATATCAAGATGCCGGTATTTTGAAGGCCCGTGAGAGAAAGCAAGCCAGAAAGGCCCGCGATGCTGCGGCTGCTTTAGAACAAGAAACTGCTTTAGAACAACGTGCAAGTGTTGTCGTTGATAGCGAAAAAATCCAATACTAGTTTTTCCCCTTTTTTTGTTTTTGTATTTTTAATAATTGAAAATGGGATTTCTTTTAAATGATCAATACCCTTCCTACTGAGATAAAATAGAGATTCTAGTTTTTTTTTTCATTTCTCCTTTTTATCAATTACTTTTAAATTTTCTCTTCTTATAATAAACTACTTTTTACGTAAAAATGAAAATGATATGACATAGTTAATTGGACTCTGATGGATTCTTTAAAATTTGTAAAGGATTCTTATTGATCAATGTAGCGCTGAATTTGAAACCTCGCATCGCTTAGAATGTTAAATAAGTGACAGAGATGAATACACACCAATAGTTTTTTCTATTCCTTGAAAAGACAGATATATAGTGACTATATCAACCCTGTCTAATTCAAATGTTTGGTGGTGCTTATATATTATACTATTAATATATGTGATCTTGTATCATGAATAATAATGGTCAGCTTGTGATATTTCAACCGTATTTGGAGCGGTCCGAAAGCACCCACAAGCTCCGAAATTAAAAAGCTTGGCTTTTTTGTTGTTGACATCTATTTACGTAAAGCCATCTTGCTCAGTAAGGTTACCGAAATATTCGACTAAAGAGCCAACCAAATATTTAGCATTATTCTGCAATATGCGGTATATATATAGTTTCGTTTTGTTAGGCTCCTCTAAAAACTCTTTTTGTTAGAGCAAACTACGCCCTTCCCGCGGTGACATCCTTTAGTATTGTGAGTCAGTCATTCTGGAAGACCTTTTCTCAGTCTACTTATACTATGCTACAGAATTCTATCCAAGACCCAGAAAGATAAGAAAATGCATAAGTAAGTATCGCATGATCTTTATCTTGTTTTTTTTCCTTCCTTCAGGATAAAACTGTTACAAGACAAGGTAAATAAGTATGCAACATTATTTATTTGCCCAAACAGAAATCCGTGTGTAATGCATTTATTTCAGCAGTCATGGATTGTGACTTTTGATTGTACTTTTTTTTTTTTTTTTTTTTACCTTGCAATGTGCCATATAATTAATAGGTTAATCTCTTTACATTATTATTCCCAATGGGTAAGAAAGGAACCAAATCAGCTAGTGCTGCTGTCACAAGAAGAGCCTCTTTAACCAACGCCCATGTTGAAAGCGAGAACATCACGATTGTCAACCACAGCGATCCTGCTGATCACAGTAAATTCAGTGTGATTCGATCTGGAATGAACAATGACTTTGTCAAGGATATCCAGCACTGGGCTGAGTTAAAGGCCGAGTGCAACACAAACGAGGAGATTCGCAACAAAGTACGTCGATTACCGCTTGACCATGTTTTACCTTTGCTTCAAGAGTTGTTGGAGAAATTTGATGCGCAACAGGCACGTGATACTGAGTTGACAGAATGGATCAAGACTTTGCTCTTAATTCACACAGCCTATTTCATGACGCTGCCTGAAGTGGTTGAAAGATTATCTAGTTTATACAAGGAGCTGAATAATCGTTTAACTGTATATCCCAAGTTGTTGGCTATGCACGGTCGCTTAGATCTTATTCAAAATCAAATTGATGCTCGTAATAGAAAGGACGATTCGGATGATGAGTCGGATGCACAAGTGTTTAGTGATAGTGATGAGGAAGATGCTGCTGAAGACGATGCTGACTCTGACGACGATCTTGATGACTCTGATGATGATTTGATGGATATGGACGATGAAGAGGTAATTATTTAGGAATGTTCAGTTACGAAAATAGAGATATTTATCATTTCCATATTTTAGGGTGAGATGTTTGGTGAAGAAGAAGACGATTTAAATACAGAAGATGAAGATGATAATATCAGCGATAGTGACATTGAAGAATAAAGTCACCCTTTCCATCACCCATCCCATCCCTCACGTTCATATATTCACCCTCATTTTTTCCAATGTATAATAATAGTAAATAAAAAACTTGTGTTACACCACTTTTTTTTTTTTTTGCCTATTTACCCGATGTGTGGAGGCCGCAGATATTTTTTCTTTTTTCACTATAAAAAAAGATTCTTTTAGATTTGATTTCATTTTTCTCTTCTTTTATTCTTTATTCAAGAAATAAAATCCACTTATGCCCGTTTTTAGCCATTTTGCCAATAAAGTCAAGAGCAAGTTCAGAGAGAAAATCAGTAGTGTGGTTCAATCTGGAGAAGATGATGAAAATGAAAGAGAAGAAGAGTATTTAGCAGAGGGCCATCGTTTTGATTCCTTTGCACCCATTCGTCAAGAAGCTATGGTCAAGTACTTTATTGATGGCCATGATTACTGCTGGTAAAAATAGTAACCCTTGATATTTTAAATGTAAATATTTACATCATTTGATGGGCGTTTTAGGGCTGTATCAGAAGCAATAGAAAGTGCCCAGGAAGTCATCTACATTGAAGACTGGTGGTTGGTAAAGTCTATTGTTTAATGTTTAAAAATATACCATAGCGGAGAACTTATTTTATTTTTTTAGTCTCCCGAATTGGTAAATCATTAAAGAATATTCATTTTGGTAGTAAGTTAACTAATAAACATGTAAAAAGTACTTGAGAAGACCACCAGCCAAATATCCTGAATATCGAATTGATCAGCTATTAAAACGAAAGGCAGAACAAGGCGTTATGATTTACATTGTTGTCTATAAGGTTTGTTACAAGGCGCACAGAAATGACGTCTAGATCCTAATTCACGTGTAACGGCGTTTAATAGGAAGTAGAATTGGCTTTAACTCTGGATAGTGCTCATACTAAGAAAGCTTTGCAAGATATGCATGAAAATATTGTGGGCAAGTTATTATTTTGTGTATGAGGTGTAGTCATGCATCATATTTACCCATTTATTTATACATAGTCCAAAGACATCCTGATCACGCTGTAGGCGGTACCTTTTTTTGGTCTCATCATGAGAAATTTGTTGTGGTCGACAACAGGATTGCATTTTTAGGCGGTATTGATTTATGTTACGGGTAGCAATCCAAAAAAAAAAGAATATACATGTCTTCCACTTTCTATACTCATGATTTTGCATTTTAGACGTTGGGATACGCATGCGCATAGATTAGCCGATTTCAATACGGCTGACCCAAGTATGGAGATTTATCCAGGTAACTATAGCAAAAAAGAATCGCTCATATTTCATATCACATGTGGCTCACATACATGTGTAAAAAGGTCAGGATTACAGTGATGCGCGTTTAAGAGATTTTGAGCAAGGTATAAAAAAGAAAAACAATATAATGTTTAGGGTCTGAGTGAAAAAAAAATATTTAATTCCATATTTGTACAATTTATCCACAGTTAAAGAATGGGATATGAGACTGATCGATAAAACCGTGATACCTCGTATGCCTTGGCATGATATTTCGCTCTGTATGGTAAGACCGCTTTATTCAAATTTCTGTCTTTTTTTTTTTATTGTTACCTAAAACTTAATTAGCTCGGCCAACCCGTTTTGGATGTCGCACGTCATTTCTGTGACCGATGGAATTTCGTCAAACAATCCAAATCATTGGATAAGCAAAAGGCTCCCTTCTTAAAGCCCCCACTCGGTGGTTATAGTAGCTATCAAAGCTTCAAGATCCCACTTGAGAGCAGATTGTTGAGATCATACCACTTTGAGCACCAGACCTCGGGTATACATGGTTCATGTAAAGTACAGGTGCTTCGTAGTAGTGCTGAATGGAGTTCAGGTGTTCCATTGGAGGTATGTGTGTCTGTCGGAGGATGATGTAATTTTATCATTTCTGATAAGTTCTTTTTTTTTCTCCAGCATTCCATTCAAAATGCTTACATTGAAGTCATCCGTCAAGCACAACACTATGTTTACATTGAAAACCAATTTTTTAGTAAGTAATAGGTCATGATGATAACATGCATGTAGCTAATATATGCCTGATAGTTACTGCCACTGAAAAGGGTGATGAAGATATCGTCAAAAACCAAATTGGTGCTGCCATCGTCGACCGTATCATCAAGGCGCATCAAGATCAAGAGAAATTCAAGGTATTTGTCTTAATTCCCTTGATGCCCGCCTTCCCAGCCGAATTAAGCACCAAAGATGCAGCTACCGCCAGGTACACTTTTGAGATATACACATAAAAACCTCATATTGCATAACTAACTTGTACTTTTTTTCAGACTAATCATGTACTACCAGTACATCTCAATTTGCAGTGGCCAAAAGAGTATAATGGAAAAACTGAAGAGTGCTGGTATCGAGCCCGATGAATATATTCGATTCTATAGTCTCCGAAGCTATGACCGCATCAACCGTCCTACAATGGAAGAGACCTTGGCCCGTGATGCAGGATTTACTCCCCACAAGGCTGGTAGACCCTTGTTAGAGAATGAACAAGAGGAAAGACCTGTGCCTCCTGCAGGATTTGTCATGCCAGGACAAAGAAAGTCCTACCAATCAGTGGCGTCCGATACCATTGCTCCTGATGCCATGTCCAATCATCGTCATTCTGTGCTGGATGAGCCTTGGGTAAATGATGGAGCGATGCAGACACCTCGCGATGAAGCTGCTGAGAAACAAGAAGTCAGTGATTACGTGACGGAAGAGCTGTACATCCATGCTAAATTATTGATCGCCGATGACCGTGTGGTAATTATGGGATCAGCCAATCTGAATGACAGATCACAGTGTGGTGATCGTGATTCTGAAATTGCAATGATTACAGAAGATAAAGATATGATTCCGTCTCGCATGAACGGTGAGCCTGTAAGTAATACTATGTGATTGTATGTATCAGTATCTAATGATTATATTGCAGTATCAAGCGAGTAGATTTGCTGCTACACTTCGTCGACAGTTGTGGAAAGAGCATTTGGGTTTGATTGATGAGGAGGAAATTGACGTCGTTACGGATGCCATGTTACCTTTGCCTGTTCCTCAATTAGATTTTACGCAAACCAAGGAGGATCATTGGGTGATGGATCCATTGGACGATGATACCTTGATTCGTTGGAACAACACGGCTGCTACAAACACGAAGGCTTTCCGTGAAGTGTTCCATTGTGTACCCGATGACACAAGTAAGTTATAAAATGTTGTTTAAGTGAACCTGTAGTAATGATATAAACTAGTTGTTTCATGGAGCGAATATCATAAATTCTACCCTGATCCCGAGAAGATCAATTTAGGCCATGTTCATGATCCCGATATGCCAGTGC
Organism: Mucor mucedo; assembly: GCF_025094135.1. NCBI lineage: Eukaryota > Fungi > Mucoromycota > Mucoromycetes > Mucorales > Mucoraceae > Mucor > Mucor mucedo. The sequence goes on along the minus strand of NW_026252447.1, from coordinate 20,431 downwards.
ATGAAGTGCGACAACATTTAGACACAGTTCGTGGTCATCTCGTAGAATTCCCCACGAAATTCCTATCGTTTGAAGATCTTCAAGGAGAAGCTATTCCCTTTGTCGGAGCAGCCATGCAAGAGTTATACACCTAAATTTATTAAAACACTCCCATTTATACTTTTAAATAATATACTTTTCTGCCTAATCAACTGAAATTTTTGATAACCATACTCGAGATAATGCCTGTAATACATGTACAATTGTAACACCTTGATGGTTTTATCAATCTTAACCGCCAATTACTCCACGTACTGTTACATTTTTTTAGGCATGGAACTGAACCTCATTTTTTCCATTGAGTATTCTTTCCGCGTCTGCGCTGGTGAGCTTATTTGGTGATTTCAGATTTTTTTTTTTTTTTAAAAAGATTCGTCTCTGATTCGTCCAAAAAAAACAGACAGTGCTCAAATTTGAAGTGAGAAAAACTGTACGTCCCTTTGACTCCTCTTACCATTTAAATCAATGCCAGTCCTTTGTTCGCTTACCAGCTTATTAATCAAACCTCTTGCAGCCAAAAGCCTCGGGCCATTATCCTCCAATGTGATAAGACAACAACAGCCACAACAGCAACATAACTATAGCAGCACTAGACCTGTAGTGACCGAGAGTTCAATGTTGGACTCATATCCTCGACCTAACCTTCAACCCACCTTACAATCGTCTCCAGGCCTTTATTCCTTAAGATCAATCCAAAGCTGCTTTAACTGCTCTGGTCCTCATTCTACTGACTTTTGTCCTTGTTAATGTCGAGAAAAAAAAAAGTTGTTGTTGTACATATTCTATACCAATTCCCCCCTCTCTATATTCATAATACAAATCTCAATTAAAATTTATAATACAATTCTTTATTCGTTTTTTTGTCATGTCTTGTTTCTTTATTTAGCGACTCTGGCACGTCTCTTCTTTTGCTTGGCCTAGCACAAAATGTTAATATGACGATCTCGATCTTTTAATAAAATAATAACTACCTTGAGAGCACCCTTAAGCTTAGCGGTCTTGTTAGGCTTGGAAGCAACACCACGGACGATCATCATATTGTTAACAGTGGTAGCTTGTGTCATGAAACGACCAAACACATTCTTTGTTAAAAGTGAAAGCATTTTTGAAGAATGGGTGAATAAAGAAAAAAAAAAAAAGTTACAAGGTGACCAGGGTTTGGGCAAATGAATGCGGATATTCAAATTAAGCATGGCTCACTTGAATCTTTTAGAAGCATGTCGTTTAGATAGACTTTGCATCGAAGCTAACATGCCTAAATGTGTACCGTTGATCATGAACATCTTCTTATCAATTGCAGTTACACATGCTGTCAAAACAAGCTTTATTTGTCATCCCTTGTTTTTTTTTGTAATTAATGTTGTCAACCATAAAATGTTCGTTGAATTTAGCTTTTCATGATGATGTTAAATAGCATCAAAATCTGTATAGAAATTGGATTATCATCAAATCAATAGTAAAATATGAGGGGGGGGGGTATTTATTATTTGATTTAAATGTGTGTACATGGATTGTATATTACAAGTTTTTTTTTTTTTACAGTTGACGACTTCTAGGTCTTGACACCAACTCGATATCGTCATCCGATTCCTGATTTAGACCCGACAGATTTAAGGAAGAGGATTCATGTTGGTTCAATAACGCAGCCTCTCCCATTAAAAACACCTCGTCTTCGTCCTCTTCCTCGTCCATGCCTACGTTGTCATAGTGCGTCTCTCCTCCACCTCTCGCAATTGAGTCTAATAGATAGACACCCGTAAATATAATGATGAATCCACAGATCAAGGATGCCACATTGATTGGGTTGTCTGTATTAAATCCGTGAAATAGAATGGCGGAAGCTATAATTGTAGCTGTTGTAAAACAAACAAAGTAGATTGGATTGACACTTTTGGAATATGAAAAAAAAAAAAATTTATAAATGTTTGTAATCAAAAGAGATATTTTTACTTACACATTGGTCGAAAATTGTTCGAGAGCCTTGTTGAAATAGTTCATTTGCACCACGATACAGATAGCCACAATCAAGCCAAAAGCATAGGTAGAAGGGTGCGTCAATTGATTATGGCCAGCCAAAGTCAATTTTAAGGCAATACCAAATGCTTTAATAGCCATCACAGAGATGGATCCGACCAATGAACAAATGGAGATGTAAACAAACGGATTTTTGGTACCATACAGAGGTACCACCTTATAAATCATAAAGAAGCTGACACCAAGTACAATAACACAGTACGTGACAAAACCTTTTTTTTTTTTTTTTGTATTTAATAAAACAACAAACCTTTTTTACTTATAATTCGCATACGGTACCTGGTTGCAAAGCGTAAAATAATAGCTCGTCAATGGAAGTGACATCTTTATCCTCTGGCGCATGCAAAACTACAATAAATGCGCCGACCACAGATAATAAACATCCAATCTTTCCAATCGATCCTAGCTTTTCATTCAGGAACAAAGATGCAAATATCGCTCTAGTAATATATGGTCATTAGGCACAAGTGTTTTAGTGTCTATGTATGGTTTGACGTTACCCAAGTATCACGCTTAATGCTCCCAAAGGAGTTACCAGTATGGGTGGTGCAAAAGAATATGCCGAAAAGTTGAGAATTTCACCAACTGCCACTATAATCACATAATGCTATCAGTACCAATAAAATAAAACATAACAAAGCACTTAGTTTTACTTGTTCCTATGCCAGCCCACCAAGTCCAGTTCCTCAAATAATGGTACTTTCCATCCGTTGCTGATACCCCTTTTTTAAAAATTTGTGTGTGAGTAGACATAAACAGAAAGATTCGATATAGGTTTTTACCGTGTCTTTTCTTTGAACTTACTAGTCCCTTCTTGGTAATGACAAAGGAAAGTCCAATAAATACACTGGAGCTCATGGCTAAGATGAGTCCAATGTATTTTTCTTGCAACATTAGTTAAAAAGATATATATAAAAAAAGAAGGGAGTGAAATTAAAAAAAAAAAAAGAGAAAATAAACTTAGTTGGGCGCTTTTTTGTCCTACTACTCCTGGATCCAAAAAAAAAAAAAAAAAAAAAAAAAAAAAAAACCAGTAACCACTCGTTCGATTTAATTCTTACAGAAAGTGCATACCTCGGTTTTGGAGTCACGTGTATTACTGCATAATTCTCTGTTTATTATCATGGTACAACCTGCATCATGAATGTTAATAATTGTGTGGCAGCTTATAGTTAAGCGAGAACTTGTCAGGTCTATCTGCTTTTTTTTTAGAAATGTCAAAACATAGATATATATTTACATTAACATAGAGATACTTTTTTCGGTTGTACTTTAGTAAGTTATTATACATCAGTTACAATTTGCAATTATTGTAACTATATCTTCAAGGTAATAAGGGTATATACTATACTCTCTGCGTAAAAATCAACATTAGGATATAAATGACAGCATTGCATGCCTCAGTAACTTTTTCTTTTTATTTGTAACATTGTTTAAACGCTTCATAGTACGGTCTACACCTACCGATAGAATTCTCGTTGTTTTGACCACTAAATTTTTTTGTTCGGCTTTTATCGCGGCTACTAATAAAAATTTAAATGTTTGTCTTTACAAACAATTGGCACGTATTTCCTATGATAATCTTAGCAAGACAAGATTGCATTATATACGTATTATCCGCAAGTTACTTTCGCTAAACGCTTTTCTTAGGGACAGCCAAATTTTCCTTAGGGACAGCCAAAGTGCACGTAGTCGCAACGTAAGATCTGTGATTTGGATGTTCTGTAGACCTGGGAACAAGGATATTCAATCAAAAACAATGTAACAATTACTATTAAACGATTTATACTTATTTTGGCAATTATATCATCACTCTTTCGCCTTTGAGCTCCTTTGATCATGATCTTACGCAGAAATATTAAGGTTAAGTCCAAAGGAGAAGCTGAAAGTAAGCTGTAAAACACATATACTGGTTTAAACTATGTTGGTTGTAATAAATGTGTATATATTCCAAGTTGTTAAGTTATATTGACCTCTTGATGTCTATAAAAGTATCATAATATCAACATTACGACTACGCGCACCCTGGCTGTCCCTAAGAAAAATGGCTGTCCCTAAGAAAATTTGGCTGTCCCTAAGAGACCCGTTCACTACATATCAAAAAGAGTCGTTTAGTTCCGATTACAGGAATCATGTCCCTGTCAGACATTACTATTGTTACAACGAGTTTCATGACATTATAAGATGATTGAACTCAGCTTTTATTACATAATTCTGGCGAAATATGAGGACGCCCAAGTTTCAGATTCTATGTGTTTTAGATATTACGGGCGCTCTTGTTTGTTAAAATAACACTTGATATGCTCGATTGTAACCACGACATTATGTAATTGCCGAAAGAAACCAAGAAATAATACTTCTGCATAATGTTTTTTTAAAAAATATCGGCAAGTTGAGCCGAGAATAATTTCAATATAAAAGTCTCATATGCGCATAAACAGGGCGAGTTTATGTGTACTAACTCACCGAAACAGGATAAGCTACAAGTGAATAAAGACAGAAGTTTTTTTCTCTGTTTCTTTTTAGCTCTTGCGAATGATTTTTGGACTTCCCTTTTAATGACCACGTTGTCATAGGGAAAGATCATCATTGATTAAACAAAACAAACAAAAAAAACTGGTTTCTTGTATCCACCTCCATCCGAATTCAACTCAAGATTTGTTTCATAAGCCGTCACATAACGCGTTTCAAAAAAATAAAATAAATAAAAACGCGAGTAGAGAGAGAGACCGATTTTTATTTTCTTGTTTTTCTTTTAACCTTCTTCTCATTTCAATAACATGCCCTACTCGGATCGTACACAGGGCCATGTCGATGGCCTGGAGGATATATCACGGCCCGTAGAACCCGACCATTCTGAATCAGAAGATGAGACCGGACTCGATCATGACAAATATGCGTCGATGAACATTCCTGAGAGCATGAAGAATATTTTACGCATGACTTCCGACGGGAAAGATTTCGAGCCAACACAAGACGATTCGGAATCAGACAACGATTCCATGTACAAGACAGCCACCCCTCTCGCCAGTCTAAACCACGATATCTCCAAAAACAAATTTGTAAACTTTCCACATATGCCCGAACCACAAGACGAACAGGCACAGCCAACAACGAAAGCGAAAAAATCCAAGGAAAAGAAGAAGAGGAGAGACAAGGGGAAGAAACGTGCGGAGGAAGAAACACCCAGAGAGACCGATGCATTACAAGCCAACTTTGCAAAGTTTGCTGCTGAAGAGTCAGACGATGAGGAGGAGATCAGGCCGAGAAAGAAGAAGACAAAGGGAAGAAGAACACGAAAGGATACATCACATATCAACAAGGTGGATGAAAACGGTGAGCGATTAGTTAGAACGACCGAGTTTTTGGATACCGACTCAGACGCCTCCAGTGACGGAGGTCGTCCACTGACTAAGAAGCAAGAATTGGAAATGTACAGAGAAGCGGAACGTGTCAGAAGATCCAAATATGTCCCAATGAAGATCACCTACAATATTAAAACCTATGAAGATCTCGTAAAGCGCCACGATGAACACGAAAGAATTAGATTAGAGCGTCTCGAAATGGAAGAACGAAAATTACCTCCACGACCACGACCAGCACCACCAGCGAGATCTATTCTGCCGCGTCAAGATGACTCAAGTGACGACGGTCTCATCATCATAAACAAGCCAACCACCATCACATCACCCGATCGTATTCGTAATCCCAGCATCAATTGGAGTCCCATGGACACTGCTGCCAGATCACGTCGAGCTCACAATCAGTCGTTATTGACTCGTATGGCCGAAGAAGGCTATGCCCATCGCATTAAAATGGAAGAACAAGCTAAAGCCCGTGGTACATATTCTTCTGCGACTGAACGAGCTAAAAAGTTGCTAGAGAAGGAGGAAAATGCAAGGATGATCAAAGCTCAGATTGAAATGCACTTTAATCGAAATAAGCAGAAGCACCATAACGATGACGACGATAAGGAACTGGATGCTGATTATCGCGATAGCAATGACGAGGAAGAGGCAAATTACTTACAACAATTATCCGGTCAGGATGAAGATGATGATGCGGAAGAGGATATATCCACTAAAAGAAAAGCTGAGGAGGAAGAATCTGACGAAGATGAGGATGACGATATGGGCACCATGGCAATGAACAGATGGAAGAATAAAAAGACCAAGCGATCCATTTTCGAAGATAGCGATGATGACGAGGAAGCTGAAAAGAAGAAGAAGGTCTCCTCCACTCCTACCCCTGCCCATTCTATATCCAACTTTTTCAAAGCAAAGGTAAAACAATAAGCATGCAGAATAAGATCTTAGACTTATACTTACCAAATATCTAAAATAGGACACTGAGCCCACTCAATCAGCTGAGCCTACAGAAGAAAAACCTTTGAGTAGACTCAAGAGACGTCCCATCCAAGAAAGAGACGATGCTATGGAGATTGACGAACCTGTCGCTGCTGCACCCAAGATCCGTAAACAAAGACAAGAACCAACAGAGCCTGCAGAGAAGAGCGAATTTTTTGAGGAGGAAGCAGAGGAAGAAGATGACGAATTCTTTGGTGCGGGTGGTGAAGATATTGATACTGGTGAAAATCTCGATGAATTTGAGGAGGATGATTTATTGGTCCATGAAAATAATGAACATGTCGACGAAGCCACTGTACGAGACGCATTCAAGTAAGACTATCGATTGATTTTTCAGTCTTTATTTTTCTAACTTTTTGATTTTAGTAAACAAGATGCCGAAAATGACAGTAATATGATTCAAAGATTGCTTAAAGATGTTACTGGAGGTGGTCTGCGTAAACAAAAGGCTGCTGCAGAAGCTGGTATTCTCTTGGAGGACATTGATCTTTACGATGATGAGGACAATGATCTTATTGCAGTTCGTTTGGCTGCTGCTGAAAGAAGACGCAAACTTTTGAAGAAGAAGGGAGAAGATCCAATCATGAGCCTATGTAAGATAAAAAACTTTTTTTTATATACTCTTTCTCAATGTTTTTTCCATTCAGTGAACGATCCGAAAACATCAGCATTTGCCAAAGCATCACTACCTATACCAGATGATACTAAGACGTCTTTCTTAAGTGATTTCGAAGATGACGACGAAGACATCCAAACCGCACCACCAAGTAGCACACGATACAAGCTTGTAATTAAAGATGATGATGACGAAGAAGAAGAGGAAGATGATTTAATGGGTGTATTCTCTGATGAGGAAAATCTGATTATCGAGGTGAGTTTTGCAAGCATCTGTTGTTTTATATCCAATTACTAAAATCATGTGAATAGGATGCGGACCCCATGGCATCACCATTGAGAGGAGGACTTGTAAATAACATGACATTAGCTAGTGTAGATGATGACGATGAGGGATTCCAAATTGAAACTATGAAGAGCATTCATTCACCTCTGAATAATCGCAGAACTAAATCCATGTTTGATTCTCCTACGAATCTTAACAGATTCAAACGTCTTTTATCAGAAACCAACAATAATACGTCAGATACACCTCGCGTTGGATTCGGAGCTATTGCTGGTCCAAAGCCAACCAAGCCTGAAGAAGAAACACCAAAGACATTAGGAAGTATTGGCGGGTTCCTCAAGCATGGTGGTGCTAATACCCCAAAGAAATCAAAACTCGGCTCATTATTGAAGAAAACCAACCCTTTTACTTATGTAGACAAATAGTCTCATTCATTCTCTTGTTTTTCAATTTTTTTTTTATTATTATCATTAAAGTTCAATGTCATAACTTAATTTATTAATGGTATCTGGGTCCAAGGAAGTGACTTGGAAACAACTTGAGTATAGTAAAGCATCTCCCGATTCATCAAATGAATATCGCTTTGCCAAATTTTGAAATACAAGTACACGTTTAATCACAGTCGCTGTGATCCGATGTTTCCGAAAGTGTATTAATGGCTGTGAAAGAAGTTGATCCATCGTACCTTGACGTTTTGTTCGTATATTGTTATTGGTCGATGGTAAGTAAGAAGGAAGTTCAGCGTTAAACACAAGGTCCGACAGGTAGATCCCCAAGAACGGGATACATCCTCCAAACGGCAATTTGATGGTAACACCAGGCTTCTTTTTCTTCTTTTTGTTGGTTTCTGGCACCTGCACTTGAATTTCCGTGGGCGATTCTCCATACTCTTCTGCTACTTTAGTCATACTATCTCGAATGTTCTTCCAGTTCTTCGTAGGTGAGGTAAATGTTGAAAGCTCCTGTAATATCTTCATTTCTCGTTTCTTGACTAAACTCCAGGTTTTTTCTAACCTTGATACCGAGGATGACTGTAAACCCAAGAGGATTTGAATCAATGTAGTAAAGTTACAAATGTTTTTGCATTTCTAATTTTTTTTTTAAAAAAAATAGTAAGGTATTAGTATCATGGTTTTTTCTATCTCACGAAGAGTGTCACTTACTTTGGCCAGACGAATAAACTTTTCAATGAGTTTGACACGATCATCCATCTGTCTTGTCTGAACAATCTCACTGGATACCCATTGACATACGGCATTAAATCGATTAATGACCTTTTCAATACCCCTCTGGGATCCATCTGTATCTTTCTCTTCTTGCTGCTTCATCCTCTTTTGACGTGAGTACATGCCTGGCTGTGGTGGTTGTGTACCACTCGACACAGGACCACCGCTACTGTCATCATTGACACTGCTACTGGCACTTTGAAGATGGCTTATATCCGAATTCGGGTGATATAAGGTAGAGCTTGGCATCTTTGTCCATTTACAGTCAACCAGTTCTTCCCAATTTACGGCTAGTAAGATCGCCTTTTCAATCAAACAAAATTGCTCTGCCATCACAGAAGTAGAGTAACTGAGCACAATCGACTTTCGCTCTTGTGCTTTGATGTAAAGAGGTAAAGGAGGCGTAGGATGGTGGTTATGAGAGATGTCAATCTCTAAAATTCTAGACCTTGGGGTATGGCTTGTATTCTAATATAACGTGGGCTTTTAAAAAGGGTGGACTAAAAAGAATGTATTATAATTACTTAAGATTACCTCAGTCAAATTTGAATCGGTGCGTCTTAATTCGGACGTACAAGAGGCCGTTTGTTGTTTATGGCTACTATGAATGGATAATCTCCAAGACTCTGCGCCATCCTCCTCGTTTCTGATAGAAGGAGTCCTTGGTAATTGCTTGGATTTTGCATAAGAAGCAATGGAAGAACACGATGTAATCATGGGATCATTTAAAGACGGCAAAGGTTTCTTTTTCGGATCATACAAGATTTTACTAGAGCGTTGAGACAATAATGTCTTGTCTTCAGGGTGATGTGACAGAAAATGATAGCGCTGTTGTTGTTGCAAGCAGTCATTCGAAGGGGTAACAATTTCTGATTCAGTTACCGAAGGATATGCCATGGAATTATAAGAAGTTGAAGCAATTAAATTATTTTCGTCCGTATCAAAATAAGAGATGACGGCCGTCGGGTAATAGATATCTGGTGTAGAAACTGTAGATGGTATGGCTAATTGTGCGTTGTAGAAGGATCGTGTACGTACATCGCCATTGTCACTCCAATTCGACTGATGGAGTGACCCTCCCGCTGTTATAGAAGATGGGTTATCTCTGTAAGCAGACAGAAAGAATTCTGCTCGGTTACGTTCGTCGTCCTCTTCTTGTTGTTGTCGAAGCCGTTCCAACTTTTCCGATAGTTCATCACTTGTAATTTGAGTTGTACTCGCGGTGGGTTTGCTGCTAAAGCTTTTTTGGGTTTCGTCTTCGTCAAACTCTGATAAATCATCTTCTTCATCCTCCGAGGTACCTGGGGAAAGTGCGCTTTCAAGCGAATTGTCTGATAAATTACGCTGGCTGTAATCGGATGGATGACTGATTTTTGCCCATTCTAAAGAAGCACTGGTGGATTCATTTTCGTGTGATTTACTCAGATGTGCAGATGAAGCAGATGATCCTCGTCTTCTGGTAGGGTAGTTGCCGATAACAACAACAGGAGCAGCATGCGCACTTTTGATTGCGGTATTGCTACTATGTCGAGTATCCACATGAATACCGTCCACGATATTGAATGTCTTTTGCTTGATCGTACTTTGGGCCAACTTATCCTTCACCATGGCCATAACTTTTTCTTGCTCAAAAGTAGGAGGAGGGGGTTGGATCACTTGCACTTTCTTACCAGAAGATGAGGAAGCATAGTATATCTTTTTTAGTCTTCGTACAACACGTTTTAACCCCTTGATAATGCGTTGATCTCTGGGAGATTGTTTGATCAGTGGATGGTATGGCATTGCATTCAAAAAACTAGTCAACGCAATGCGAAGTTCTCGACTAGGTATAAAGTCATGTAAAAAGTAGTTGAGTAGCCAATGTCGCATGACAACAAATGTTCTATTGTAATATTTAATTAAAAAGATGAACATGCAGTATTGTTTTTTATATGTACCTTATTCTAACAATACATCGTTCTTCCTCGTTGTTCTCTATGCTCCATCTAAACCGAGTGATCAAGAATTTGCATAGCTGCAGAGGTGACATGAACACCCGAAATATCAGAAAAAAGTCTGTCATAAAAGTGTAGTCTATAATGGCAAGTTGAGTTAGATGATGTTTATCATTCTGGTTGCCATATACCTAAATACATTACCCAAAGATATTGTGAGTTTCTCAACAAGTTTTTCAATGGTAGCAGCCTCAATCACGCGACTTTCTTCTGCGGTTGATAACATAATGGGTAAAGAGTTATTGTAAAACGTAGGGCTCTTTTTTTTAAAACTATCTGATATAAATTGATGAGCAGACCATCTTGACTTCTTCTTCTTTGTGTCATCTTCCTCCGTCTCGTCTTGTTGTTTGGGAGCAGTGGGTGGAATTGTATTGTTTGTTTTTTGAATAGTTCCCCACAAAATAAAGTTTGGGTTTTCATCTGATTTTATAAGATCAAACAGAGTAAGAGGATAATCCGAAAGATCAGCAGGTGGTGATATCTGAAAACTGTTACTGTTGTATTCAACTTTACTAGTATTGTTGGTCAGTTCCTGTGTATGTTGCTGCTTGTTATTCATATCGGTGGTGGTGGTAGTGGTTGGATTGACTTGCGACCATATATCACCAAATTCACTTACAGCTGGTATGATGGGTAAGATCTTATTGGTGGAAGGTTGTACATGACGACTGCTACTGCTGGTGTAACTACGCTTGCTTAGGCTTCGTTGAACAGGTTTCGTACTTGTCGTCGCAGAGTTGTCATCATAATAGTCTTCCTCCGAGTTCCAAAATATTTTGGATTCGGTGTATTCCCTCACGCCAAAAACAGTGGCTAAAGCTGCTCGTTCCATGCCTCCATCACTCGTATCGTTTCGAAACTCGTAGGGTATAATCGAATTGTTTCTCTTTCTTGTAGTCGTGCTTGTGGAGGTGGTGATCTCTGACATGATTCTTTAATTATTTAGTGATATTAGTATTAGGTATTAAAGTTGAAATATAGGAGGTATTTGGAAAGGAAATAATAAGAAGAAAAAAAAAGGGAAAGAAGAAAAGGAAAATAAAAGAAATAAAAGGCTGAAGATATATGCAGATTAAGGGGGTGATGAAAGCGCACTTTATTATGATCACGTGGATAACTAAGTGGAATAATCCCATCTGCTGGCAATCTTGGACAAAACATTCGAGAAAGATGGCCATCTATCGATTGAGTTGGATGATTTTAACGTTTCAGGATCAACTGAATTAACCTAAAAAAAATTGCTTAAAAAAAATAATCTATTTTTAAGACTTGTCAAACTTACAATCATTTCGGTTCTGCCAACTCGTTTATCTTGTTGTTGGATATAATTTATACCAACAAGCCCTGTGTCAAGCATAAATCTCTTCTTATTCAAAAATGTAATATCAGAAAGAATCATACTGGATTCATCATTTATCACATGGCCTTTGGGTGCTTTTAATTCAGAATAGCTGCAGGGATCAAGCAATATATCTATTAGGTTCATGTTGTACTACAGGACAAGAAATAAGACTTTACCTGGTTAGTTCACATTTGTCACTGAAATACGTTGTAAGTTCTTCATTGTCTGAGAAATCAATGGCTTGCTTTGCCAATAAACGAATATCCACACTTCTATATATAAACTCCATTCGTTAGCCTAGTCTGTAATTTATAGATACAAGTTTTTAATTTTTTTACCCGTAAATACCCAGAATATCAACGACAGATTGATTCTTGATGCCGGTTATATTTTTCAGCGTGATATCACCGTTCTCGTTTATAATAAATTCAACATGGAGTTTCTTTAAATCCATTTCTTTATCACCTTCTAAAAGTGACTTATTGGTGTAACTTAACTGCACAGATCTTTGGTGAAATCCACCGTCTAAAGTCATTGGTATGAAAGGTGAAGTCAATTGACGAGGAGGCATTCTATCAGTTATAGTTAGCATATCATAAGGTCACATCCATTATAATGTAATCTTACGTAGGAAAGAACAAGGTTCTATTTTTATACAGATTTAAAACTTCAGTCGTACTAATTTTCTTGGTAATATTTGCATTTTGGAATAAGAGATGACCGAATCTAAAATAGGACTTGGATGATTAAATTGAAAATGAACATGAAGAACAAAAAAAAACAATTTACCTTGCCTCCATAGTAACCTGATCTAAATCTTGCTCTCCCAACGGCTTCAGCAAGAGTTGTTTCATGTCTTGTAAATTCGCAATTCTGTGGTTATGTCAGTAAAAGCCAACTAGATGCTTCGGGTTGCACGTGCTACACTTACTTTTCTTCGCCACCAAGCACTTTAAATCCACCCACCTCTTTATCTCCCTCCAGTCTGCTCCAGTTTAATTTTTTATCATAGAATGTCATGGAAGTTGGGTCATGAAGCGGTAATACTGTAAACTCTGCATTATCATGTACTACTGTCTTGTTCGATAAATCACTGGTCGCATCCAACTAAAAGCAAGATTCCATTTTAGCATGCATTAATCTATCAATCATTGTAAGAAAAAATCGCCATTTACCTCTTTAAGCATTAGACTCAATAAACGTTTGGCGTTTTCCATTGCATCATCAGATATACTTGCCAAAATAAACTATAACTTATACTATTAGACTTGGTGCCTAAACTAAGCACACACGCCTTTAAAAAAATTACCTTGTTATCGTCCATAGTTATAAAAGTGCCAGCCACCTTGGAAATATCCACCAACGAGTTTGATATTTCCGTTTTTAAATTCGAGTTCTCGACAACGCTTGTTGGAATGTCCATTGTATCCTCTTTTATATTCAAATGGGTCAAGATCTCTCTTTTTGCCTTCACAACAGCAGCAGAGGGGCCTTCCACAATATACTGATTCGATTGCACATCGATGGTGACCTTCACTTGATTCTCTTGTTCGATATTTCGAATGGTGCTCCCGTTATCACCAATGATAAAGAACAGCTCTTGTCGAGAGGCAGGAAAGGTTTGTTTGATTATATCTAATTGACGCTTCATTTCTTCTTCTTTCAGTTGTTGTGCTGTTTTGATACCCCAATGTTTTTCGATAATGCTATTGATCAATTGGCCCTTCTTTAATCCTTTACGCTTCAATTTATGTGCAATCACGATGGTAGCTAACTGATCAACAGTGTATGCATTGTGCAATTGAGTGCGCAACTTGTCCATGTTTTTTTGACTGATGACTGGACTACGAGGCTTAAATTTTTCCACTGAGTAAAGCAATGTTGTGCGTGGATCAATGTCAGTGGGATCCGATTGAACAAGTGGTTTTTCAAATTCGGCAATAATATCTTCAATACGTTGAGTTGAAAACTTGGGCCTTTCCTCCTCTTCCTCTGCAAAGTAGTGCTTAGAAACGGAAAAACATCTTTGCGAGTTCACTCGAACAGTAGGTCTTGCGCAGGCCTTGAGCAAGTTTCTTTTTAAAATATTTGACATATTTGACAAAAAGGTCTAGTTAATAAAAAAAATGCTGCCGTATAAAAAAATGTTTTTTTCAGCAAGCCAGGGTATAAAAGGAAGGGTGCATGTAGATGTCTGGAACTATTATATTCTGCCTTTTTTTAGATGAGCTCAGGGTTTACGGTCGTATCTACAGTCTGCTTACTAAAGTATTCTAAATAATGCTTAATTGAAGATTCTTTAAACCAACACAGAACAGAAAGGGGCGCAGAAATGTTTGAGATTGTTGTGCTTTGTTAGAACTCAATTATACTTTATTGGAGTCTACCGGTAAATACACGATTTTTGTTGTGCATGTCAGCATTGTTTGATCCCATTTATGAAGTTGAAATCATTTTTTTTTTGTGTAATTGACACCGGTAAAAAATACAGCAAAGAAAATAATTTATAAGACTAATTATTAACCGAATTGCAAAATACTTTTGTCGTATTTGGGTACGATTCACTTAAGAATAAATAAGCAAATTGTTTAAATAAATAAATTTTGAAATCAAACAAACTTTGATGCTGCATATCAGCATACACTTGTATACTCCTGTTCAACTTCTCCTACTACGAGTACATACTTCTATATTAAAGATTGCATGATTGGCCTAAATACAATAAATGCGAATGACAGTTCGATACAGAATGCTATACCACTGAGGTACGGTATCACTGATCGAAAAGAGATTCCTCTCAGATCAAATCAAGAATTATAAGAAAGAGAAACGTAATGTTAATAGTTCTCTCAATAGATTATCTACCCATGGAGAGAATAGAACGACTATTAATATAAATGGTTCATTTACGTATATATCGATATAATTATACAGCTGGTAAAGTGTATAAAGAAATAGTGTATGAAGTAATGGGTGCCTACTTTCTACAACGAAATAGCCAAATCTCGATAAGACATTCTATATTTGGGATCGTATTTTATTCATTACAAATTTAATGCATAAATATCAACTATAACTGTTTGAGATGGAGATAAAATATAAATTAGGGTAACAAAAGAAAATACTGTTAGAACTATGTATATCTTTTATCAAAGCCATTAACGCACGCCCGTTAAAATTTCCTTTTTGGGATCTCCACGCCCGTGACCCGACTCTTGTAGCTGAGAATAATCTCAACGCCCGTAATATCTCCACGCCCGTTATATTTTCACGCCCGTACATAATATCTCCACGCCCGTAATTTTCAAGCGCTAATATCAGACCCATATAGACTGGGATCTTGTATCTGAGCCGCATAACATGCACTAAAAAGCTCCAAATATCAGAAATTAAGCGGCAGAGAAGTACTTGTCTTTTTTTTCTGCCCTAGGAATCGAAAAGTCTTAAATATTAAGTGGGTGACTGACTGACTGAGAATCGAAAAATCTTAGAAATTAAGTGGGTTCTTGACTGGAAATCGAAAAGTCTTACAAATTAAGTGGAAATCAACTTAGTAAAAAAAAAGATAGAAAGTAGTTTTTATTCTGTATTTGAAGTTGGAGAAGGAACTAAAGGTTCAACCAAGAGGCTAAGAAAAGAGATGCAATTTGATCTCACACTGGCGTATGTGTAATCATTCGCAGCAAAACAACGATGAAGAAGCTTTATAATCAGCTTAGCCATTATAATTCTACGGCATGTTCCGAGGTTGTTACTTTTTGTGAAAAGGAGTTTTTTTAATTCATCCTTGTGCTTTTCGTTTGATTCCCCTACAGCTAATGTTTCAGGCATATCTTCCACATCAATACCGACAAGCATTGGCACGACACGTTTTGCATCGTAATCCTTCTTGACGTTGGAAGGAATAAACAGGTGCAAAAAATCTAATATTATTGTGATAGTGGCAATACGGCTATGGTACGTATCAAGTACGTCTGTATAACGGGTAATAAGCTTATATTGCACTTCTTTGTACTCATAATAATTAGTGGAATGAAATTTGCGGGTATCCTTGATCATTTTTAATTTATCGCATGTCAATTTGGAAAACTCCTCGTCAAAATCCTCAAAGAGTTAATCCAATATATGAGCACGCGTAACAGTTACTGCTTCATTCAACATCTTTTGGTGGTATTATCTAATTACGAAGTTGAGTTGCTGTCATAGTGGATTACGGGGTGAGGATTGAATTTTTGGTGGGCAGTCAGTTTGCAACGCCCGTATATTTCATAGTCCGATGGCAGAGTCGGGTTACGGGCGTGGTGATCCCAAAAAGGAAAAATTACGGGTGTGGAATAAGTTTTTTGATCTTTTATTTCGAGAAAAATTAGATTAGGGAATTCTACTAAAAAAAACTACTGGTATTCATACTAAAAGATTAGATCGCTTTCGGATAATATATGTGACGCTCTAAAGGAATATGATAGAATGCTATACGTAATATCTGTTTGTATAAATATGTTATGAAGTAATTCCTGCCTAACAAAGTAAAGGCAAAATAAGTGAGGATCTAAATTCATCTCCGCAGATGCCATTACGTAAAAGCTTTTCTTAGGGACAGCCAAAGTGCACGTAGTCATGATCTAGGTACCTTTTGGCTGTCCCTGAGGCACCATAAATTGTCAAAATAGAACAACTTCTTCTTTTCTCTTGATATTGAAATGAATGCCGACTTACAATTTTTGAAGTGTCTGCTCCTTTGCCAATATAACTACCAAATGCCACCAAGTAATCATTGTAAATTTTATTAAAAACTATGCCCTCCAACTCAATTTTGAATTGCTTTTCAGATACTAAAATTATTTTTTAAATGTTAGAGACGATGTTCATAGCAATACTAGTACATTAGCCAAAGCTAATCGACAACGTCAAAAGAACATTTGCGAATGTAATAGCCCTTATTATATTATAAGTTTTTTTTCCCCTAAACTAAACCTATCGAGAATGCACCTTCACCACCGCAGTACAGATAATAATAATTTGAGCAGTGATGTAAACAAAAATTAGCTCGTGTCTACCTTTTTAAAAGTGTATCGATAAGGATAAATCCAAAGGATCACAAAACTAAAATAAACAAAAGCTTGGGGACGGGTTTTATGAGCCGGCGAAAATAGTTCTAAATGACTGTCTCAAATGTGAATGATTGATGCAATTCAACAAGTAGTATATAATAAAAAGTACTGTATATGGCATACTTCGAATAGTGTTAGACCCATGAAATAAATCAACTCTTTGGTACCACCAAAAAGGTACCCGATCCTAAGTGACCCAATTCTTGATTTTTTATAAGCATTGTGGCAAGTACTTTTTAGAAAGCCAAAAAAAAACGCGTTGGCTGATATTTTCTCTTGTTGCTGTATATACAGAAACTTAGAAGTTGTTTTGCATGGAGAACAAAATTAAAATAAACCAAAAAGTGATACTGTTAGAACTTGGATACCACTTTATTATGGACGAAAAAATATAACTAAAAAACGTATCAAAAATGTATTCCAAAATGTCTTCCTGGTCTATGAGAAAAAACTATGGGTATTTATATAAAGAACTGGGATAGTTCTAGGGAGAATATTAAGCGCCTTATTGGATCAAAATGTAATAATCTGGTGATAGTAAATAATCAACATGTCTTTAAATTTAGCCCTTCCATACTGAGTATATAAATATTAGTCAGAGGGATCAACAGTTATAACATCAAATGACAAGAGTAATATTTGTGCTCAGGATCTATTAATATTCTATAGTCCAGGCCCATTCGATTGTATTGCTTTTGCCCTGTGTACAGACTCCAACGGTAGGATGAGAACAAGCGGGATAATGTGCGATTCATGATTAACTTTAATATTTATTATCTATCCTTAATGTGATGTGACAATTAACTTTATTATTATATCTATGATATCCTCAACCGAAGTGACTGTACCTGCGTCTATAATTGAGTTTCCCCCCTTTTGTTTTTAGTATTTTGGGTGTGTGATGGACGGTAAAATATGAATTATGAATTTCATTTACATGGAGAAATGGGCTCTTTTCCTTTATACGGCTATTCATGAAAAGGGGTTATATGCTAAAAACCACTATTGGTGCGGATCCAATAGTAAAAATAATTTATTAAATACGCATTTTTACACTCAAAAAAAATTGAGGGGGGGGGGTGGTATAATAATAGACACAAGCTCATAAGATTTGTTCAACTCGTACCGCTTATTTACGAGAATCTGGTTTCGCTTAACAACTTTTAATGTCTTTCTGTGATAAAAACCCATTTGTGTGTTCAAAGGGTACACTGCAAATATTTAAATCCATTTCCTGTTTGTTAAGGGAACATGACCAGCTTACTATGCTTCCACCAGCTTTTTTTGAAGTTAGATTGGCCAGAAAAAAAAACTTGATTCGACCTACTTTTTATAAATTGAATGGCCAAACGAATGGTAGAACCAATGTTTTTAAAATCATTTATTAATGACTCTAGTAACCAAACATTGGTAGGATGCTGGATAAAGTTTTGTGGATGTTCGATAGAATTAGCATTGCAATATGGGTTATCAAATTCGTCTGTTTGACGATCAATTCCTAAAAAGGCATGACTTAACCCGATTTTGATTACAGACATCTTTTTACTTTTTCACATTCTGATTAATGACGTTTGCAGCTTTGGTCGTTTCAAAAGGTTCCACGAGCTTTTCTTGAGAAAAAGGAAATAGCAAAACTGCTCTTGGTCCGTGTAGTAGTTGTTAACCGTTGGGTGTTTTTTTCCTAGAGTCTGTCTGTCAAATGCCTTGGGTTCATCTTTTAGAGATTACGTTTTTATTTTCTATCTAATTCTACGTTGTCATACGAAATGAAGGTTCTACCATAACAGTAGATGTTTTTTTTCTAGATGAATCTACGCTCTACCTCTACCACCTTCTTAAAACTATCCTCGTCAAATAGATAGATTTTACAAAAAAATTGGAAAAGCTGGTTGTACTATTTGTAGAAAGTAGGTGACGTTTTTCAAAAATTGGGGAAAAATATTTTTTGAGCCATTCTAACTTCCAATAACAACGTAATTTTCTTCATGTAGTGTGCGAAGGTGTTCCCTTGGAATCCAAAAGCCAACGTGGGTCAAAACCCTTGGGGAACTGAGTTTTAATTTAAAGAAGGTAACAAAAGATTGTACGCCCAAACAGTTTCACGTAAATTAGAAGGGGCGTTACTTGAGCTTGTTACCAATTTTATACCCCTCCACTTTTTTTATGTGTGTACACAAAAGCGTTATGGGTATATAATGTTTAAAATTAGGATCCACTAATTGCGTTTTTAGCACACGCATCTTTTTCATGACTATCTGTATGAAGTTAAAGTATTTAAAATAAATTTATTTTTGATGTGGGACCGTACATCACAAGCCTGAAATAC
The DNA here is from genome assembly GCF_025094135.1 of Mucor mucedo. Lineage (NCBI taxonomy): Eukaryota > Fungi > Mucoromycota > Mucoromycetes > Mucorales > Mucoraceae > Mucor > Mucor mucedo. The sequence goes on along the minus strand of NW_026252447.1, from coordinate 1,088 downwards.
TAAATACAACAAAAAAAAAAAGACACAAAAACTGACGCAGGTATAGCCATTTTTAAATTTCTAAAAATACAACTGCGATAGAACGTCTGAACAGAATATCTGCCAAGACATTCGTTCATCAACAGCCAAAGTATGCTTAATCATAGCCTAAGACGTGTTTTCGTGGCTATGTCTAAAAGCTGCGTAATTATCAAACATTTTTGAGTGGCTCAGTATACACCGTTTGAGGTTTACAATATACAACACTTTCTCTTATATACTACCTGCCGGAACGTATAAAACATTCACTGTTGATATAAGTCATTTAAAATTATTTTTCATCCTCATAAACCTCTTCGCCAAACGTTTGACGTTTGGGTTTGTGATCCTTTTTATATTCCACTCAATACACTATTAACAAGTCAGACACTTTTAAAAGTTTCAGGTCAATATTTATTTATTTTTCAGGTCAACATTTATTTGTTTATTTTTACAAATTTTAAGGCGCATAAGGGACAATCACTACAACATGTGATGTCCTAGGTGTGGTGACCTAGCAAGGCTATAGCCATATTAGAGCTAACAAAGGTTTATCCATGCTGATACCATTTGTGATATAAGCTTAACAATAAATGTCATAGTAAGAACTATAAGGATATTACATCACAAGTCTAATTTAGTACGTCTGAGAAATACTTAAAATTTAGTTTAAAGCAAAGAGAGTTAAGAAGACTTAACATTTATTAGAAGAAGACTAAATTAGTGACTATGTAATAATCATATACATTTTTGGTTAATCAATGATAACTTCAAGATAGCACTAGAGATATGAACACAGCAGACAGTCTTTTATATAAATACTCGTATATTTCATTTATTAATAAAGGACAATCTTATAAACAGTCTCAAACTACTCCTATAGTCTTTTTATAATTTTACTTTACCTTACAACACAACACTAGGCACAGCCAAAAAGTATCGAATCCTAAGCTGTGACTATGGCACAACATCTAACCGGAGGTAGACCGTAAAATAAGTCTACTGTCTACTTTGAGAAAGATTTTTTTCTTAGTAAAATAAGGATAACGACATCAATCAAAATGGCTTTA